>NC_070595.1:26583313-26678713 GCF_027409825.1 Scomber japonicus
GATGAGAGGCGTAATGGGACTCTCTCTCTCTCTCTATCTCTCTCTCTGTCTCTGTCTCTCTCTCTCTCTTTGCAAATAGATGGAAACCCTGCAGCCGCCCCCCCCCCTCCCTCCCCCCCCTCCCACCACCTTCTCTGTTGTGCTGAAATCCCCAAGTTGTCTTGATGGTATATGTCATTACAATCTTAATCACAAATGTGCTCATCAATTCATGATAGCGCCTCCCTTGAGAGACACAGATTAGAAGAGGCCTTTTTTTTTTTTTACTGTGAGAGCAATGTGAGTGCACGAGGCTCACATGTCCAAACCCCTCTCCCACCCCACCCCTCCTAAACCCCCCCTCCGCCCCAGTCTGCTCAAAATCAAATCAGCATCATGATGAAGCATTGACTTCTCTTGCAGGTAATGCTGCGCAGACATTACGCTGGGCTGGCTGCTTGTTTTCTGTTGGTGGAGATCTCAGTCATGTGATCCTAAAGAGCTTTGACATAATAGTTGATTTCCATTAGCTTTGGTCACAGCGGTCGCTATATACTCTTCCTGGGTCGTAGTGAAAATGGGACTGACTGTCACCAAAGGGGGTGGGGGGTGGGGGGGGCAAACAAACAAGCATGCACCGCAAAGAGGAACATGTGGAGGGGGGAAACACAGGGAGAAAGATAAAGAGAGAGAGAGAGAGAGTGAGAGAGAGAGAGAGAGAGAGAGAGAGAGAGAGAGAGAGGAATGTAGAGCAACAGTTTGAAAGTATTTTAATCATATATATTTAAGAGATCTTAATCTGTCAGAAATAACTGTGTTGAATCATCTTAACAGCTTATCAGACTTAAATTGGTTAATTAAATGATTGAATCTGTGTGTGTGTGTGTGTGTGTGTGTGTGTGTGTGTGTGTGTGTGTGTGTGTTCTGATGCATGTGTGATGTGTGAGTGTTGGATAAAGATCGGACCCATAATGCAGCTCATATTGATCTAATCTGCACTTTACAAATGCCATTAAGAATAGCTGGATACAAAGATACAAGCTAAACTCAAGTACATGTGTCTCCTCCTGCCAGGTGGTGTCACTGAGTTTATCTTTATGTTGTTTTTATTTATGACTACTTACTATTAGTTCAGAGGAGGAAAAGCTTAAGATGGCTGGGGATCTCATGATGTCACCTTTTGGGAGGAGGAGGAGGATTGGGAAGGTGCATGTCTCCCTCCAGTGGTTGGTGGAGTTGAATCAGAGGTTAAAATGAGACAACTTTTATATACAAAAGAGAAGAAAAATGGGGGGAAAAATGGAAAAACACATCTGGATTTACGTCAAGATTGATTTCTGTGAATGACGGGAATAGTCATGTTTATTGTGTATTAACAGGAATTAAGGATTACGTCATCGAATCAATTAAGAGGATGTTTTACTTGGAAATGCAACAATGACTCATTTACATTTCCAGTATATATTTGCTGAGATCACTGATCACAAGGAACTGGTGTTAACACAATATTATGATAATATTATTACACTGTATTTATTAAAGGTTAAAGACGTAGACTCTGAACTAAAGGCTGCAAATTCTCACATTTCTGGTTTAACCCTCCTGTTGCCCTCGAGCCAAGGAAGGAAGGGAGGAAGAAGGAAGGAAAGGAGGGAGGGAGGAAGGAAGGGAGGGAGGGAGGAAGGTAAAGGGGGAGGAAAGAAAGAGAGAAGGCGAGAAGGAAGGAAGGAAGGACAGAGGAAAGAAGGAAGGAAGGAAGGAAGGAAGGAAGGAATGAAAGGAGGGAGGAAGGAAGGAATGAAAGGAGGGAGGAAGGAAGGAATGAAAGGAGGGAGGAAAGAAGGAAGGAAGGTAGGAGGGAAGAAGGAAGGAAGGAAGATAGGAGGGAGGAAGGATGGATGGAGGAAAGAAGGAAGGAAGGAAGATAGGAGGGAGGGCGGAAAGAAGGAAGGAAGGTAGGAGGAAGAAAGGAAAAGAGGAAGGGAGGAAAGAAGGACAGATGAAAGAAGGAAGGGAGGAAGGTAAAGGGGGAGGAAAGAAAGAGAGAAGGCGGGAGGAAGGAAGGAAGGAAGGACAGACGAAAGGAAGGAAGGACAGACGAAAGGAAGGAAGGACAGACGAAAGGAAGGAAGGACAGACGAAAGGAAGGAAGGAAGGAAGGAACAGTCAAAACAGATGGGGTCAATTTGACCCGGGAGGACGACAGGAAGGTTAAATATAAAGTAATATATATACACATCTATTTAAAATGGTATGTTTCAAAAGGAGAGGAAAAAACTACTTTACTTTCATTAACCTCTTAACGCACGCTGTTCCGTCTACGGGACGGGACGGATGTTAGGAGGTAGCCACACGTTCTTCTGAATGTTTTAAACACCAACCCTTAAACATGTATATTCATGTCGTACATCGTTGGAAAGCTTAGATTGTCCTGATTCATTCAAGACCCCTCACGAATTATATGGTTGCTCACAGCGGTAATAGTATTAGCAATTATCTCGGCTAGCCACTCAGCTAAAGTAAGCTAACAGCTATAATGCTACATACCTTCAAAGTCTTCTCTTTATCCACAACGATCATCTTATGACTCAGGACTTTCTGTACAGCTCGCCAAGTATCCATTCTTGTGAAATATGAAATCCGTTTCCATAAAAGCAAAATACTTTCCTCAATATGTCAACATGTATTTAGTCCAACACGTAACATGATAACACAAATAACAAACCATATACAGTCCGTTTACGTCATTTCCTGACCTGCACGTCCATCTCAGAGTACACGTGACTAGATGTTTACGACCGTGAGCCTCTTCTGCTTCTGACGACACCACACACCAGCCAATCGGTGTTTAGGATTAGGCAGTACATGTCTCCAAAGCCAATGAGGACATGTGACCGACGACAATGACGACATGGCTTTGATTGACTGCTGTTCTAGCCTATGGAAATATTCGGTGAAACGAAGTTGATAACCTTTTAGCCG
The DNA here is from genome assembly GCF_027409825.1 of Scomber japonicus. Lineage (NCBI taxonomy): Eukaryota > Metazoa > Chordata > Actinopteri > Scombriformes > Scombridae > Scomber > Scomber japonicus. Next base: position 26,586,275 of record NC_070595.1, read on the forward strand.
GGTTAGGGTTAGTCTGAGGTTTCCAACGGTGTATGACACTAAGCTATTAAGTTTGGCTGTCCATAAACAAACTCCAAGCGTAACCGGCGTGCGCCCGGTGCGTAAAAGAGTTGAACCATATATCATTACGCACACGGCATTTTGGTACACGGTCGGTTCTTCTTCGACTTGACATATGACTTATAACAAAATAAACAGATAGATAGATATATAGATAGATAGATAGATAGTCAGTCAGTCAGTCAGTCAGTTAGTTAGGTAGATAGATGGATGGATAGATAGATATGGCCAAACAAAAAAAATATGGTTATATGTAATAATAATAATAATAATAATAATAATAATAATATGGTGTCAGCTTTCATTAGAGACCAAGATTTTGATTGTAGGCAAAGGGGATGTGAAGTTATAGGTGTTTGACTGCGGTTATACAGCTTTGGTAACCATGGTAACCAAGTGTCCATTTGGAGTCTCCAAAAAGGACCTGAGGAAAACACATGGACATACCTGTTGAAAAATAACTCTGAAAAATTCATCCTTTGGTCTTTTGACTCCAAATTTGGACTGCATGAAGCCAAGACCTGTGGCTGTGGCCTCATTGTGTCTATATCTGCCACTCTTTGTCAGTAAGTCACAGAATCACACAGACACTTTTACAAGAATCCTGAGAGTGTTTCCTTTCCAATGATACCAGACACATCTCTGAGTCTCAAACTATGTGGGATCTGTGCTGCTCACAACTTGGGCATGTCGTTTAGGCTAACAACATAAAAAACAGGGGTGTATGTTAAGTGGTTAAACATTATTCAATGCTTATTGCTCAAAGCTCTGCCAGAAATGCTGTTTTTTCAAAATAAAAGCCTCATGTATGTTAATAGAGTGGATAAAAAATGAGGAACACTACCCATCCATCCACTATGACCTCAATAATAAACATAAAGTAGAATAAAATAAGATAAAATAATAAATTGTGTCTTTACAGTTGTGTGAAATTCAAATTGAAACCACACTATAGCAGAAAAAAGTAGCGTCCGGGTGAAAATGATAAAAATAAATAAAATAAATGTTATTAAATTTGCAATATATATATTTAAATGTGCAATATGCAGAAGTTCCTGAGATTATATACATGTGTGTGCAAATGTATAAGTTTTGTAAAAGTAGGATTTATGACAGTATTTGATTGCATTAGATTGAACATGTGTTTTTAATAAAGTGCCTTGGTGAGTGTGTATTATTATTATTTTTATTATAAACCTGTATTTTATTTTGAAAGACCATTGAGGAGGAATGCTCATTCATAAGTGTGTCGAGAAATAACAACACACAGAACAATATGAGGTAAAAGGCCTGAGATAAGGCCTTTGAGCAGCTGTAGTGGTTAATAATATAATTTAAGGCCTTTTGCAGATTGTTCTAAATGTAAGGTGCATTTATAAGATAATTAAGATTTTCTTATATGTAATGTGTGAACACCTTCTTTATTTTAAGTGGTTAAAAAATGCATTTAATTTGATTTTATTTACTTTTAAATACTGGTTTTAGTTCAACTGTACTTCACATCTCTGCAATAACAATATCACACTCAAGTTTAATATTAATCATTTTTTTATTGATGTTGTCCACTTTTCTGCTGCAATACTTTAAATCCCCCTGTTATGGGACTAATAAAGGAATATCTTATCTTATCTTATTTTGCCTATCCAAGTTAACTGGTTTCTATTTCCGTCTTTTGTTTTAATCCTCTATTCAAATGCTAACCAACCTTGACTTTTACCCCACCTTGCTGCATTTAGAGAAAACAGACTGTTAATGCCTGATCATGATGGCTTTACACCTGGTCAAGAAGTGTTATCATCTGTTAGAGGTCCTCAACGGTTGCATGCGCGCGCGCACACACACACACACATATACATGCATACCACACACGTGTACGCGCACACACGCATGCACACGCACCAAATTCCCCACAGACTGTTTACAAACAAGTGGCCTACAGATGGCAGGGTCACTCACCCTGCTGATAAAGAGCTCTGCAGCAGCGCTGTGCAGGATTACACAACCCTGCAGCCACTCTTGACAGTCTGTTAAAGGTGATTTAGATGTATCGATCACTGACTTTTTAACCATGATTATTTGATATATATATATAGCCTAAATAAATATATATCTCTATATAGTAAGCGAGATGCTGCAAAAGGAGCAGCGTGTAAAACCAGGCGTGGATTCTGTAGTGGATGAAGGGAAAGGGAGGATCATGCACGACGTGGAGCCAGATTGGAGCTGAATCCTGCAAGAAAAAACACATTACAGTTGCTATTTTATTAGTTTAAATAGATGATTAAATCTGTGATATCGATGCATTATCGCTGGTTATTGATAATCTCTCAATGTGGTTATTATAGTAAAGGATTGCACGTGTGTATAGTAGATGACTCCACTCCTTTTTTCTCATGTGTGATTTATTTATTTTATTATTGAAGCCATGCACATGCCGCTTTTTGCCTCCCACTGGGCGTCATATACGTTGTATTGCTTCTGCTACCAACCAACCGACCTTGAATGTGTCCTCGGATTATTAAAAAAAAAGAAAAAAAGAAAAGCTCGTGCGTGATTGGAGGGGAGGCGTGCGTAAAGTGCATATGGCGTCTGCTTCCTCTTTGTGCTCACATTGGAGGAAAGCTGCTGTCAGTAAAGCTGCATCCGCCTCCTGCGTTATTTGGTTGGACCTCTCTGCTCCCCTTTTTTTTTCCTCTCGGCGGTGGGTCGGAGCCGCTGTCCCTCCCTTGGCCTCGCATGTTTTCCCCCCCTCTTAAAAAAAAAATCCATGTTTTGAATTTGATGCCCCCTTTCTTGTAGATTTTGCTCCATTTAAGGGCTGCACTATAGATACTTTTTTTAAAATTCGTGTAGCTTTTGTGGAGGCTTTACCCCCCCTCCACCCTCCACCATCAACCATCCACCCTCCTCCACCTCTTCCACCCTCCCCTCCTCCCCTCCAAGCATGGCCGTGGTGAGCGGATCGTCTGGGCCGGTTGCCCGGCTTGAGGGCCGCGAATTCGAATACATGATGAAGAAGCGCTCGGTGACGGTCGGCCGGAACTCTTCGCAGGGCTCCGTGGACGTCAGCATGGGACATTCGAGCTTCATTTCCCGGCGTCACTTGGAGATATTCACCGCTAGCGACGACGGAGGTGCCGGCAACGGAGACTTCTACCTGCGGTGTCTCGGTAAAAACGGGGTGTTTGTGGACGGCGTGTTTCTGAGACGGGGTGCACCTCCTCTGCAGCTACCACGAATGTAAGTGTGACTTTTTTTTTTTTTTTGGGAGACCTCTGTGTCAACAAAATATTAGGGTGTGTATGTGTGTGTTTTTTTTCTGGGCTAGGAAGTATGCCCCCGGAGTGGACCACGTGTTTTAGCATGTTAGCAAGAAGTCCGCATCCTGTTCTCTCTCTCTCTCTCTCTCTCTCTCTCCACACACACACACACACACATACACAGTGCCATTTTCTTTGTTGACATGTGTGTGTGCTAGCAGTAGCAGTAGCGTGTGTGTGTTATTTTTACATTTTTATTTATTAGCCACCTTCCTCCACACACACATCCCCCCCTCCTCCTCTCCTGCAGCTTAACTTAGCCGCATTCCTGCATGTCTGCACCGGTGCAAAATAACCCGTAGCTACAGCCTGCAGACAGCCATGAGGGACGCTATTGTTAATGTGTGTTGTGGTATTTCTCCTCTCTCCTTCTCTCTCTATCACATGTGCACCCTTGTTTTTTTTTAAACATGATGATACTGTAATTAATCAGTCATGCAAACAAGTAGCATAACTTAGCTTTTAGCTCCTGTGTGGTTGTGAATGGAGCACCCCCCCCCCCCCCCCTTCTCCTCCTTTACCTCGACCCCTAAACGTAAACAAACCCGGCCTGTCCCCGCCCTGCCGGCTTCACAGCCTGCAGGAACTTTGGCCCTCCACCTTCAAATATATAAATACTTCCTACTGAGAAGTATATGCCATTAATTATTTCCTAACATTACTCATAATAGAGAAACATGGGTTTGGTCTGGAGGAGGAGTGACTGTGCATTAATAGTTAAGTCGCAGGGTTTTGGTCAGGTGTGGTGCAGGTTGTAGCATGCACTGTTTTAGCCTTTCATTGTTTTCACTTTTTGTGTGTGTGTGTGTGTGTGTGTGTGTGTGTGTGTGTGTGTGTGTGTGTGTGAGAGATAATATGCTGTTGTGAAATGTGCTTCTTTCTAAACAAGCATGTCACTCTACTGGTCTGTAGTAATCTCACATTGGATGTAAGCCAGTTTTACAGATTGAGAGAAAGGCCTTTTTTTATTATCTGTTCATCATTTTAGTTGCATATCAGGCAACAATACTAAACTATCTATACTAGTATCTTAAACATGAGGCTTTGCTCTTTTTAGTATTGTGCAATTTGAAGTAGCGTTGATGATTTAGTGGCTTAATGAAGTGAATTGAAATACAGAAATTAAACCTGCATCAGTTTGGATGTTTTCTTGTTGTGTATCAGATAAAAGTATCAAGATTTTTTTGGTTCTAGCTCCACAAATATGAACATTTACTACTTAATTCTCTTTTATGCATCATTGCAAACTGAATATTTTGCAGGGGTTTGAGCTATTAAAGCTATTGATTGCAGATTAGTAGATTAATCACTTAGTTGATTTACAGTAATGAAATTTAAAAGACTTTTGGTGTCAAGATTTTCTGATTCTAAGCTCAAGTGTGAAGATTTACTACTTTTCTCTCTTATGCATCATTGCAAACTGAATATTTTGCAGGGTTTTGAGGTATGTGAGCTATTGATTGCAGATTACTTATTTGACTTTTGGTGTTTTCTTGTCGTTTATCGGACAACAGTGTCAAGATTTTCTGATTCTAGCTCCTCAAGTGTGAAGATTTACTACTTTATTCTCTTATGCATCATTGCAAACTGAATATCTGCAGGTTGTGAGCTGGTGATGGCAGATATAGTATCTTAATAACGTGAATTGAAATACAGAATCAGTTAAGATGTTTTCTTGTCGTTTATCGGACAACAGTGTCAAGACTTTCTGGTTTTAGCTCCTCATGTGTGAAGGTGGACTACTTTATTTCTGCTATGCATCATTGCAAACTGAATATCTGCAGGTTTTTAAGCAATTCAGATTAGAGCTATTGATTGCAGATTAGTAGATAAATCACTTAGTTGATCTACGGAAATTGAATCTATAACACATTTTGTCGTTTATGAGATAATAATGTTACGATTTTCTGATTCCTGCTCCACAAATGTGTGAAGATTTACTACTTTTACTCCGTTATGCATCATTGGAAACTGAATATCTGCAGGTTTTCTAGTAGTTTGAAGTACAGTTGAGGATTACAGATTAATAGTTAAACTATTACATCAGTTTTGATGTTTTCTTGTCATTTATTGTCAAGATTTTCTGGTTCTAGCTCCATAAATGTGAAGATATACTACTTTTCTCTGCTATGCATCATTGCAAATTGAATATCTGCAGGTTTTGATCAGTTTGAGGTAGAGTTGATGATTACAGATTAATAGTTAAACTAAAGAAAATGAATCTATATCAGTTTTGATATTTTCTTGTTTATCGGATAAACGTGTGAAGATTTTCTGGTTCTAGCTCCACAAATGTAAAGATATACTACTTTTCTCTGTTACGCATCATTGCAAACTGAATATTTTTTGGGTTTTGAACAACTCAGATTAGAGCTATTGATTGCAGATTAGTAGATTAATCACTTAGTTGATCTACGGAAATTGAATCTACAACAATTTTGTCGTTTATGAGACAATAATGTTACGATTTTCTGACTTCAGGATTTACTTTTTCTCCGTTATGCATCATTGGAAACTGAATATCTTTTGGGTTTTGATCAGTTTGAAGTAGAGTTGATAATTACAGATTAATAGTTAAACTAAAGAAAATGAATCTACATCAGTTTTGATGTTTTCTTGTCGTTTATTGTATTGTATTTTCTGGTTCTAGCTCCACAAATGTAAAGATATACTACTTTTCTCTGTTATGCATCATTGCAAATTGAATATTTTTTGGGTTTTGAACAACTCAGGGTAGAGCTATTGATTGCAGATTAGTAGATTAATCACTTAGTTGATCTACGGAAATTGAATCTATAACAATTTTGTCATTTATGGGACAGTAATGTTACAATTTTCTGATTCCAGCTCCACAAATGTGTGAAGATATACTACTTTTTCTCTGTTATGCATCATTGGAAACTGAATATCTGCAGGTTTTTGAGTAGTTTGAAGTACAGTTGATAATTACAGATTAATAGTTAAACTAGTTTTGATATTTTCTTTGTTGTTTATCGGACAAAAGTGTGAAGATTTTCTAGTTCTAGCTCCACAAATGTAAAGATATACTACTTTTCTCTGTTGTGCATCATTGCAAACTGAATATCTGCAGGTTTTTAAACTATTCAGATTAGAGCTATTGATTGCAGATTAGTAGATTAATCACTTAGTTGATCTACAGTCATCACATAAACAAGACTTTTGGTGTTTTCTTGTCGTTTATCTGACACATTTATAAAGAATTTCTGGTTCCAGTGCCTTCACATCTGGAGATTTTTCTCTTATGCATCATAGCTGATTGAATATCTGCAGGTTTTTAAGCAACTCAGAGTCCAGCTATTGATCACAGATTAGTAGATTAATCATTTAGTTGATCTACAGAAATTAAATCTGCAACCATTTTGATGTTTATTTGTCGTTTATGGGTCAAAAATGTTCCGATTTTCTGATTCCAGCTCCTCCATGTGTGAAGATTTACTACTTTTATTTCTGTTGTGCATCATTTCACACTGAATATCTTTTGGGTTTTGAGCAGTTTGAAGTAGAGTTAATGATTACAGATTAACAGTTAAACTACAGAAATTAAATCTACAACAGTTTAGATGCTTTCTTGTTGTTTATCGGACAAAAGTGGATCCAGCTCCGTGTGTGTGTGTGTGTGTGTGTGTGTGTGTGTGTGTGTGTGTAGATTTACTACTCTTCTCTGTTATGCATCATAGCAAACTGAATATTTTGGTGTTTTTGGTCTGTTGGTTGGCCAAAACAAAGCAACTAAAACACTTAAATGGCCTGTGGGGGGAGAGCGTTACTTACATTTCTCTCTATTTTTAAGACTAAATGATCGATTTGGTTTTTAAAAATGGGGGGGGAAAGGTCTTGGCCTGCAGTTTAGCCCTCTTGCTTATAATCTTTAATTATATTAACATACCGTAATGAGAAGACCAAAAATGCACCAAACTACTTCACATATTTTAACCAGACATATTTTTTGGGGAGGGGGGGGGTGTGATGCTCCAAAAAGTGGTTGCAATTTTCTTCCACCACAGATTCTTGTATGGCAGACAAACCTACCAGCTTCTGCCAACTCTGACTTCCCACACTGCTCTCAGCTATTGTGCAATCTTAAATTGAAACCATTTTTTTTTTTTTGGTTTGTTTTCTCACACTGCACAAAGAATAAGTCAACTTGTTTTGACTTGATGCAATTTTCTGGAAAGCCGAAACTGGTGTGTGTGTGTGTTTGTGTGTGTGTGTGTGTGTGTGTGTGTTTGGTTTTTTTTGCGCAACATTATTTTGTGCAACTTCCAACTTTTTGCACCTTTTTATTAACCCTCCTGTTGTCCTCGAGTCAAGGAAGGAAGGGAGGGAAGGAAGGAAGGAAAAGAGGACAGTGGAAGGAAGGAAGGAGGTAGGAAAGGAGCGAGGAAGGAAGGAAGGAAAGAATGAAGGAGAGGGATGGGAGGGAGAAAGGACAGAGGAAAGAAGGAAGGGAGGAAGAAGGAAGGAAAGAAGGGCAGTGGAAAGAGGGAAGGGAGGCAGAAAGGAAAATAGGGAAGGGAGGGAGAAAGGAAGGACAGAGGAAAGGAGGAAGGAAGGGAGGACAGTGGAAAGGAGGAAGGGAGAAAGGAAAAGAGGGAAGGGAGGCAGAAAGGAAGGACAGAGGAAAGAAGGAAGGAAAGGAGGGAGGAGGGAAAAGAGGAAGGAAGGGAGGAAAGAAGGAACAGTCAAAACAGACGGGGTCAATTTGACCCGGGAGGACGACACAAAGGTTAAGGCACTATTAGTCACATTTCAGCACACACACATATATACACATACATACACTGTAGTGCATTTAGTTACTGAAGCTCCACAAGGAAGAAGGAAGAAGACATTCTCTCCTATTGATCCGGCCGACTGCCGATAATAAAGAGCTTTTAATCAGCGGGCAGCTTTTTACTACACGTACGTGCAGAAGTTAAGACACTCCACTACTGCTGCAGCTCACTAATGCTCCGCTGTACGTCCACGCTGAAAGAGACCCTCGTTGTTTTTGTTATGATAGGAGAGATAACCGCTAACAAAACCCACATTTGACAGCATGAGCGAACTGGCAAAGCTGCGGCTCGGGGGACAGGTTGGTTGTATTCCAGGGATTCCTCTTTGGTGATGTAAACAGGCTCGAACAGAAGGAACAGCCCTCCCTCCTTCCCGCCCCCCCTCTCCCTCTCTCTCTTTTCCATGTCTTCTCCCACACCCGCAAAATCCTCTCTCCCTAAGTTGCTTCCTGTCTCCCTGTCCTCCCTTTTGTTTACATTCTTGTTGTCTTTTTTTGCAGGGTGTGAGGAGGAGGGGGAGGAGGGAGAGGAGGAGGAGGAGGAAGGTGGGGGGTGGGTGAAAATGAAGTGAAAGTTTTCAGTTGAACAAGCTTTGTTTGTTGTCGTCCTCGCAGCCTTTGCAGCGTAGCAACTGTGCGTGTTTTTTTTCTCTCTTTTTTGAGTTGAGGGCTTCATTGTGTTGATACGGGGGAATAAGAGGCTACCATGAATGAATGCATGCAGAGGAGGGGGAGGGAGAGAGAGAGGAGAGGAGGGGGGGGGTGCTCAACAACAACAACAACTTCAGCAGCATGGACAGATTAGTGCAAATAATTATTAGTTGCATGTTAGTGTTTAAGTTTGAAACTCGCTTTTTAACACCAGCTGTTTAATCTTCTTCCTTTTTTAGAGTCCAAAACAAGAAAATACAAACTGTCTGAACTGAGCCTGAGTGTTTTAAACCTTAATATCTTAACCTCCAGTAATAGATATTGGCATAATAAGATCGTTAATCATCAATCAGATGATTCATAGATAATAAACTGGGGGCAATTTTGATACTCGATTCATTGTTCTGCTGCTTTTGTCTTCACATATTTGAGGTTTTGTGCAATTTGTTAGCTTTAATAATTATTCTGTTCAGCATTTCCTGTTTCATTTTGTATATTTTGACTCTTTTTATAGGCTTTTTGAGTGTTGATTAGACCCAAAAAGGCATATAAAGACATCACCACCATCTCTGAGACATTATAAGGGGCTTTTTGTACAATCATCTGACATTTAATAAACAAAACAATGAATCAGAAAGACGTAATTGGCAGATTATTCGATAATGAGAATAATTATTAGTTGATCCAGATGTTAGAGGACCTGGGGCTTTTTTTTTTTTGCCACCTCTTGCTTAACATCTTATTGAGGAGGAGGGGGGGTGGACCCTGGAAAAGGTTTTTAAGCAGTTTACCATCACTGAAAACCTGTCGTCATGGCAGTGAGGAATTTGAGGGGGTGATTATCTCGCTGAAAAAAAAAGCGTCTGAACTTGTAGGAGAAGTTAAACCAACATGTGCTGCTTTTCTAACCCAAACATGAAGCAGTTCAGTACGTATGTGTTCAGTTTCCTCTACGACCATTCAGCAGATCTACTTCACTCTTGGTGGATGTTTTGCTGGGGATCGGAGGAAGTGCAGCGTCCAGTGTGACGATGTTAAGATGAGGAAATGTTAAAGATGGCATTAAAAGAAAACATCAAACCTACAGCAGCTAAAGGAGTCTGTTTACACCTGATGCTCTTATTGTGAAGTATCACTTCCTGGTTTTTAATAATTAGTCAGTTAACTCTGCATGTTTATTTACAGTTAAAACATTTTGCCGTGTGTTTCAGCCTCTATGCTAACGGTGCTGCGGCGGCTTCCGGTCTAAGCTTTTCAAAATAAAGCCCCACACATCATTTGTAGTGTAAATGCTGATGTGTCATGATGTGTCATCAATGCAGGACGTGGCGATTAAAAGAAAGTAGACGATCACAGATGTACGTGGTTGGATTCATCTGAACAGCTTGAGTAGCTCGTACGTGTATATTAAGTCTTAAAACATATTTTATTAGCTCTATGCTTTTTTAGTTTGATCTCCTCGTGGAAGTGATGAAGGCAGCAACAACATCTGGACACAAGCAGTCCGATCGAGACGCATAATAGAGAATTTTTTTTAATGCAAGGTCTAAACAGAGTCTACTTTAGTAAGTGTGTGTGTGTTCCTTCTTTCCTTCCCCCCACCTTCCCTCCTTCCTTCTTTCCTCCCTTCCCTTTCGTTCCTTCCTTCCTCCTTTCTTTCCTTCTCTCCTTCCTTCCTTCTTCCTTCCTTTCCTCCCTCCCTTCCTTCCTCTCTCCCTCCTTTCCTTCCTTCTTCCTCCCTTCCTTCCTTCCTCTCTCCCTCCTTTCGCTCCTTCTTCCTCCCTTCCTTCCTTCCTTCCTTCCTTGACTCGAGGACAACAGGAGGGTTAAGGACAGTTTCATCTCCTCCTGTGAAACTAAAAAAGACCAAAGCTTCAGCTATCAGTCTTCATCAGGGGGAAAAAGGAAGAAGAATACACCCAAAAAAACCCAAATAATCTTCATCTTAGCATGAATCAACCAGTGGAGTATCTACTGAGAAGGGTTGGGTGACTTCAGGCCAAGTATAAGAGGGGAGTATCTAATAAGAGGCGTGGGTGGATGACTTTTACTCTGCTATCTCCAATGAAACTAAAATGGAAGGAGTTTCTTTCTTTCTTTCTTTCTTTCTTTCTTTCTTTCTTTCTTTCTTTTCTCTCTGTTATCTGTACGAGTCTGATCAGCTTCACACTGAAGACTCGAGGAAGTTCAGCAGTGAGTAGTTTGGATGATCGTCTCTAAGGGAAAAATACTGCAACATTAATATCAGAGGAGAAGTAATCTACACTAGTCCTCTATAAATATATACAGCAGCAAGTAGCAAGTCTAAATGTCTATAGTCTCATGTTAAACTTCCTTCCTTCCATAAGTACTTCCTCCCTCCTTCTCTCTTTCCTCTCTTCCTTCTTTCCTCCCTTCATCCCCTTTTCTTCCTTCCTCCCTCCCTCCTTCTTTCCTTCCCTCCTTGCTTTCATTCCTTCTTTCCTCCCTCCCTCCTCTCTTTCTGTTTGCCCTCCTACTTTCCCCCTTCCTTCTTTCCTCTGTCCTTCTTTCCTCCTTCCGTCTGTCCTTCCTCCCTCCTTCTCTCTTTCTTTCCTTTCTCTTTCCTCCCTCCATCCCCCTTTCTTCCTTCCTCCTTTCCTTCCCCCTTCCTTCTTCCCTCACTCCTTCCTTCCTTTCCTTTCCTTTCCTTTCCTTTCCTTTCCTTTCCTTTCCTTCCTCCCTCCTCTTTCTTTCCTCCCTCCTACCATCCCCCTTCCTTCTTTCGTCTGTCCTTTCCTTCCTCCCTTCTTTCTTTCCTCCTTCCTACCTTTCCCCTTCCTTCTTTCCTCTATCCTTCCTCCCTTCCTGCCTGCCTCCCTCCCTCCTTTCCTTCTTTCTTCCTCCCTTCCTTCATTCCTCCCTTGACTCGAGGACAACAGGAGGATTCAAGATGCTCCAGTGGTTGTGTATTTCTATCTGAACATACATCAGTTTTATTTATTTATTTATTTCATTTGACAGTGTGATGAAACTCAGACAAGAACATAAAGGAACAAGATAGTTTTTGATATTCTGTTATATTTAGATCTCCTCGTCCTCACTCTGTCACTTTTAAACAGCTTCCTGATGTTATTTAAGGATTTAAGGATCCCTCCGCCATTTATTGAAAGGGGTACACAGAGGGCAAACACATAATGAAAGTGTCTCCCCTTACCCGTCTGGCTCCAGGAAGTTTTTTTTCTCTCCTCTTCTTCTTCTTCTTCTTCTTCAGTCTCGTCCTGTGAATGCGGGCGAAGCTAATTTGAGACGTAGGTGTCGGGGATTCAGTTCTCGGCTGATGCCAGCTCTGCGAGGGGCCCGGCACAGAAACTGCTGTGTCTGGCACTCTTTGACGAAAACGCTCCCCGTCTCCTGGGTGTCAAAGCAGCCTCGTCCAAAACTGTGATTTTTTTCCTTTTCTTTTTTTTTTAAGAGGAGCTGCAGAATCCCCTCCCGTCCTTTTTAACGCTCATCCCTCTGACTTAAGCGTCTATCGTATATATCGCTGATGAAATGATGAAATCCACTCTTTTTTTTTTTTTTGTCTGTTGGCTCCGTCTTTGCATTCCTGAGACCGTTTGGTTGGTCGTTGTAGTTTTTTAAATTCCTCTTCAAATGAAATATAGACATAATAGTTGTTAGATACATGTGAAACCTCAGTGTTGGATGTTTTTATCTTTTCTCTTTTCTTTTTTCTCCTCCAAGAAAAACCAAAATCGTTTACAGGATTTAATGTTTTTATTTGTCACAGTAGAGCAGAGGTGTTAAACTCATTTTCATTCAAGGGCCACATACAGTCCAGTTTGATCTCATGTGGGCCAGACCATTAGAAGGAAGGAAGGAAGGAAGGAAGGAAGGAAGGAAGGAAAAAAAAAAGGGGAGAAAAGGAAAGAAGAGACAGGGAGGAAGGAAGGAAAAAAAGGGAAGAAAAGGAAAGAAGAGACAGGGAGGAAGGAAGGAAAAAAGAGACAGGGAGGAAGGAAGGAAAAAAGAGACAGGGAGGAAGGAAGGAAAAAAGAAAGAAAGGGAAGAAGGAAGGACAGATGGAAGGAAGGAAGGAAGGAAGGAAGGAAGGAAGGAAAAAAGAGACGGGGAGGAAGGAAAAGACAGGAAGGGAAGAAGACAGGAAGGGAAGAAGACAGGAAGGAAAGATGGAAGGAACTAAAGGGAAAAAAAGACAGGAAGGAAAGTTGGCTGGTTGGACCCCTCGGCGGGCCAGTTCTGGGCCACGAGCCTCATGTTTGACCCCCCAGCAGTAGACGCCGGTGAACTGAATATCTTTTTGGTTTTGGATTGTTGGAAAGACTAAATATGTCAACTTAACCTCTGTGAAATGAAACTGAACATTATTTAAAACCCTTTCTGATTAAATGAGGATGATGATGAGGATGGAGAAGGTTTAAATCATAGTGAATATAATCTGACGAGGAAACTAGTGATTTTACTTCTTAAAACAAACACAAACCAAACAAATGTCAGAGCTGGAGAATCCGAAGCCCCAGTAGACCACAACTCAGTCCTGCAACTAAAGAAGCTGCAGAGTTACAGAAAGAATAACAAGACTGTGATGTTTTTATTCTGAAAATAAAAGAGAGAAATGAAATATAGGGAGGGAGGGAGGAAGGGAGGAAGGACAGATTGAATGGAGGAAGGACATATTGAAGGAAGAAAGGGAGGAAGGACATATTGAAGGAAGGAAGGAAGGAAAAATTGAAGGGAGGAAGGACAGATTGAAGGAAGGGAGGAAGGACATATTGAAGGAAGGAAGGAAAAATTGAAGGGAGGAAGGACAGATTGAAGGAAGGAAAAAAGGGAGGAAGGACAGATTGAAGGAAGGAAGGAAAAATTGAAGGGAGGAAGGACAGATTGAAGGAAGGAAAAAAGGGAGGAAGGAAAAAAGGGAGGAAGGACAGATTGAAGGAGGAAAGAGAGGAAAGGACCCTTGTGTCGTCCTCCCGGGTCAAATTGACCCCGTCTGTTATGACTCTTCCTTCCTTCCCTCCTTCTTTCCTATGTCCTTCTGTCCTTCCTTCCTTTCCTTTCCTCCCTTCCTTCCTCCCTGCTACCGTCCTTCCAATCTTTCCTTCTTTCTTTCCTTCCATCCTTCCTTGCTCCTTTCCTCCTTTCTTTCTCCCTTTCATCCTTTCATCCTTCTTTCTTTCTTCCTCCCTTCCTTCCATCCTTCCATCTTTCCTCCCTTCCTTTTTCTCAGCAGTAAAGTGAAGAAGCTGATTGATATTAACGGAGGAATCGCTGCTTCGGTCAACACGGATCACTGACTGAGTGATGAAGTTACACCATAGGTAGCAGACGGATGACCGGTGGCGTAACTTCATTGGTCACCACTTCCTGTTTCTGCTGTTTCAAATCTGATGCTTTCTAGTTTTTCATGCACTTCCCAGCCAATACTCAAGGTTTTAATTTTTTTTTAACAAGGCGGAGCTCCTGAAGTGGGTTTGAGGGATTTCTCATCATGTAACAGTTGGTTAATTATTAGGGAACATCCTCAGTCAATACTATATCAGTGTCTTTTAACATCTGTGACAACTAATGACTTTATCAGGATTTAAAGGATTTACTGTTTTATTCATTTTCCATCTAAAGAAGAGGCAGAAATCAAAAGTTGTTTTAAAAACTGGTGAAAGTAGCAACAGATTGAAGGAAGAAAGGGAGGAAGGACAGATTGAAGGGAGGAAGGACAGATTGAAGGGAGGAAGCACAGATTGAAGGAACGAAGGGAGGAAGGGGAAGGACAGATTGAAGGAAGAAAGGGAGGAAGGACAGATTGAATGAAGGGAGGAATGACGGATTGAATGAAGAAAGGTAGGAAGGACAGATTGAAGGAAGGAAGGGAGGAAGGACAGATTGAAAGAGGAAGGACAGATGGAAGGAAGGGAGGGAGGAAGGACAGATTGACGAAAGAAAGGGAGGAAGGACAGATTGAAGGAAGGGAGGGAGGAAGGAAAGATTGAAGGAAGAAAGGGAGGAAGGACAGATTGAAGGAAGGAAGGACAGATTGAAAGAAGAAAGGGAGGAAGGACAGATTGAAGGAAGGAAGGGAAGAAGGACAGATGGAAGGAAGGGAGGGAGGAAGGACAGATCGAAGGAAGAAAGGGAGGGAGGAAGGACAGATTGAAGGGAGGAAGGACGGATTGAAGAAGAAAGGGAGGAAGGACAGATTGAAGGGAGGAAGGGAGGAAGGACAGATTGAAGGAAGGAAGGAAGGACAGATTGAAGGAAGGGAGGAAGGACAGATTGAAGGAAGGGAGGGAGGAAGGAAAGATGAAAGGGAAAAATACATTAAGCACGAACACCTACCAAACACACACACACACACACACACACACACACACACACACACACACACACACGCGCTTTAGACATTTTATATTCTGGTTTATCAGTCAGGCTGGAGTTCACATGAGGCTGAAACGCTTCGAGCACGTCTTATATTTACCGCTCCGTCTAATTTAGTCCCGTCCTCCTCTGAGGCCTCCAACCCAAAAAAAACACACACACACACACACACACACACACACACACACACACACACACACACACACACACACACACCGTCCCTCTGCAGTGTTGTAATGTTTAGACTGTGATAAATCCTCTGCTGCTGCTGCTGGATGGTCGGGAGCTTCTTCATCAAGCCATTGCATCAGTATTTCAATTTAATTAACTGGCACATTGTCTCCGTCGGCTAATTAAATCGGTTGGCGGAGAATCAGCAAAGTGTAAAAGCCACAGCGGAGGTTTATGTGGCGGTAATTGCGAAGAAGTCGCTGATTGTTGAAATGCAGTTTTTTTTAATTTATTTTAATCCTGTCTTTTTCTGTCTTTCTTTTTTTCCTAGGTGCACTTTTAGGTTCCCCAGCACAAACATCAAGATCACATTCACAGCTTTGTCCAGCGGGAAGAAGGTGAAGCGTGAAGCGCCCGAATCCCCAGTGAAACCAGTTCAGCCCCAAATCTCCCCACTGACCATCAACATTCCAGATAACATCGCTCATCTAATGAGCCCGCTGCCATCGCCTACTGGCACCATCAGGTACAAGCCACTGGGAATTATGTATTCACTGACCCTTAAAGTTTGTGTAAAGTGAATTCAGACATTTTCTTCTAAACACATTAAATAGGTCATAAATGTATTTCTAAAAAAAAATGTGTAAAAAGCATTTCAACCATTTAGATTTGAATTGTGGAGCGAGGCTTCACAAACTGTGTTTCAAGATTTCTGTGTTCAGGATTTAGTGATTAGCATAAACCCGCCCCTGCTGCTGTAGAGGTATAAATACATTCAGCCCACACTACTACTACTACAGTCTACAGTTAGCCAGTTAGCTGAGTTAGCTGCCGAGCTAGCCGCTGAGTTAGCAGCAGAAAGCTCTCAGACGTAGCGTCCATGTTTCTGGTAGAGGTGGTGACTTTGATTGACAGGTGACACTTGGTAGGGGGCGGGGTTTCAGCGGACACGGCGGCCACGCCCACAGCGTTTGGCAGCAGAGAAAGAGGCTGATTTTTACACAACTTTGAAGCCTAATTTCATATATTTGGTGATTTTTTTAATCATTCAAATTTGGCAGGGTGGTTAACAACACACTTTTCTGTGGTATGTCAAACTCAGAACACATATTTATTCTTACTTTACAAAGACTTAAAGGAAGGAAGTGACTTGATGGTGGTGAAGATGTGGTGAATTTGAGTTAGCACGCTTAGCAGTTAAGCAGCCAAGACGCTGCCTATACTACACACCGGTTACACCAGATACAAGACGGAGCACAAAATGTATAATGGATATCAAATGAAGTAGTCAGCTGGTATCAGTATCACTTTAAGGCAGGGGTGTCAAACTCATTTTCATTCAAGGGCCACACTCATCTCATGTGGGCCAGATGGAAGGAAAGATGAAAGGAAGAAAGGGAGGATGGACAGATTGAAGGAAGGAAGGAAGCAAGGAAGGAAGGACAGATTGAAGGAATAAAGGGAGGAAGGAAGGAAAAAACAGGAAGGACCTATGGAAGAAAGGGAGCAAGGACAGATGGAAGAAAGGGAGCAAGGACAGATGGAAGGGAGGAAGGAAGGACAGATTGAAGGAAGGAAGAAAGGGAGGAAGGAAGGACAGATTGAAGGAAGAAAGAGAGCAAGGACAGATTGAAGGGAGGAAGGAAAAGAAGACAGGAAGGAACTATGGAAGAAAGGGAGCAAGGAAGGAAGTGACTTTTCTCTATGTGATCCAAATTGGTCGTAATCGGCTGATTTTAATTATTCCACTCGTCAAATTTGATGTGTAGAAAAATAACCTCACAGGAGACGGTTGTTAAATTATTAAGTTTTATGAGTTAAAGTAAATATTAAACCAGCAGTTTGCAACACGTGACGCTGCTAATTTTCTATATTTTTCTTTAAGGCTGGCCAAAACAAAAAATGGCGGCAGCGTGTAGCAGATAAAAGTAGACAGTGAAAACAGAACTTTTAATCAAGAAGGAGGCGTTCAGGTACCTGGTTAAGTGTAGGACACCCAAGTTCTGGAAGTGCTCAGAGCCCAAAAACACAATGACTAAGAATGCTAAGCAGGTAAAATGAAGGAAATGCTTCAAAATCAGTTTATCTCATCTATCTGGAGAGATTTTGAGAGGAATACTCTGAAGGGATGTATTAAAGAAATATTAATGTTATAAGAAATCATTATTTTTTGATATTCATAATGTGTAAATTGCTATAGTGATCAAATAATAGGAAAGTAATTGTTTAGTCTAGCCTTATTTTTCTTACAGCCTAAACCTAAAACTAACAATGATCTGTGTGTGTCTAAAGTCTGCATGTCATTCTTCTTTTGTTGTCTTTAAAACCTGTTTTAATAATAAGTGTGAGAGCCACACCGCAGCGCTGGGTCACGTGTCGCTTTATTTTGAAGAGGTTGGTCACGTTGGTTTGTTTTCAGAATCGGCTCCAAAGACTAAAAACAGCGATCAGACATTTTTAGTCTCCATTGTGTGCTAACAGTGTTTCTCTAGCTCAGAGGTGTCAAACTCACTTTCATTCAAGGGCCACATACAGTCCAATTTGATCTCATGTGGGCTGGATCATTAAAGGGAAGGAAGGAAGGAAGGAAGGAAAAAAGAAAGACGAGGAGGGAGGAAGGAAGGACAGAGGGAAGGAAGAAAAAAAGAAACCGGGAGGAAGGAAGGACGTAAGGAAGGAAAAAAGAAGGACAGATGGAAGGAAGGAACGAACGAAGGAAGGAAGAAAGGGAAGAAAGAAGGACAGATGGAAGAAAGGGTGGCAGGAAGGAAAAGAAGACAGGAAGACCGAAGGAAAGAAGGAAAAAAGAAAGACAGGGAGGAAGGAAGGACAGTTTATGCAAACCAATGGAGCTGCGGCGGCTTCCTGTCTAAGCTTTCAAAATAAAACCTTCTTCTTCTTCTTCTTCTTCTTCTTCTTCTTCTTCTTCTTCTTCTTCTTCTTCTTCTTCTTCTTCTTCTTCTTCTTCTTCTTCTTCTTCTTCTTCTTCTTCTTCTTCTTCTTCTTCTTCTTCTTCTTCTTCTTCTTCTTCTTCTTCTTCTTCTTCTTCTTCTTCTTCTTCTTCTTCTTGAAAAATACCGTGAAACCGCTTTTATTTGGAAAAATACCGTGATATACCTTGAAACTGCTTTTATTTTGAAAAATACTGTGATCAGCACTACTAGTTATGCTGCCTTTTTTTTTCTAAAGAATTGTTTTTATTTTGGATATTTCATGTCAAATTTTGCAGCTGATATTTTAATACATAGAAGAAGTATTGAATACAGGACTTTTATTTTGTAATAGAGTATTTTTGCATTGCCATTAGTAGGTTTGCCTTTTTAATTTTGAACCTGAACTTTTTAAATTCAGAGTAAAAGCTGTGACACACTAGTAAAGCTCGTATGTATACCTGAGAATCGAACCCAGAGCTTTTTGAACCTCTGAGCTTAGTTCTCAGTCTTAAGCTCCTGGATCAGTGTGTGAGTGGAAGGAGGAGGAGAAGAAGAAGAAGTGACTCCCACACGTACGAGCCCGTAGTTAGCTGACCTTAAGGTGTCCGCTAACCTTTCCTTGGCCCCTGTAGGAGGATCAGCTTAGGCTTAGTCCTCTGAACGTGGGAGGGAGGCGAGCTCCGTCTCAGACTCCTAGATCCTCTCAACCCCTGATCTCTGCCAGACCGCTAAAAACCAGAATAAACAGACCAACGTCTCAAGCCTTCCTTCCTTCCTTCTATTTGTCCTTCCATCCTTCCTTCCTCCCTCCCTTCCTTTCTTCTTTCCTTCCTCCCTCCCTTTCTTCCATTTTTCCTTCCTTCCTTCCTTCCTTCTATTTGTCTTTCCTTCCTTTCTTCTTTCCTTCCTCCCTCCCTTTCTTCCATTTTTCCTTCCTGTCTTCTTTTCTTTCCTTCCTTCCTTTCTTCCTCCTATTTGTCCTTCCCTCCTTCCTTTCTTCTTTCCTTCCTTCCTCCCTTTCTTTCTTTCTTCCTTCCTTCCTTCCTTCCTTCCTTCATTCATTCTATTTGTCCTTCCTTCCTTCCTTTTCTTCTTTCCTTCCTTCCTCCCTACCTCCCATTTTTCCTTCCTGTCTTCTTTTCCTTCCTTCCATCCCTCCCTCCCTTCCATCCTTTCTTCCATTTTCCTTCCTGTCTTCTTTTCCTTCCTTCCTTCCATTTGTCCTTCCTTACTTGACATCTTCTTTACTTGTGATCCTGATCTGAATGCCGCGTTGCCTTCAGGAGTCAGTGGTGGCTCCTGAAGTGAGCTCAGTATTTGCAGATAATCTAGGATGTAAGGATGTAAGGATGTAAGGATGTAAGGATGTAAGGATGTGTGTTGAGAGGTGTTGGCCTCTGCAGCAGACTGCGGATGAGCTGAGCTTCACAAACTTAACCTCGACCCCTTCTGGAAAATGCCACGCTAGTTTATATCAAGTTAAAGCTCTTAATACTTACTACGCTCCTATTGTTAGTTTTTAACATACTGTCCGTCTTAGTTTCTTGGCAGCTGACAGCGGCACCTTCCCTTTTACTTCACTGTCTTCTATTTCGTCCATCCGTCCTTCCTTCCTTTCTTCCTTCCTATCTTCTTTTCCTTCCTTCCTTCCTTCTTTCCTTCCTCCCTCCCTTTCTTCCATTTTTCCTTCCCATCTTCCTTTCCTTCCTCCCTTCCTTCCTTCCTTCCTTCCTTCCTTCCTTCCTTCCTTCCTTCCTTCCTTCCTTCCTTCTATTTGTCCTTACTCCCTTCCTTCCATTTCCCTTCCTGTCTTCTTTTCCTTCCTTCCTTCCGTCCTTCCTACCTTCCTTCTTTTCTTCATCCCTCCCTTCCTTCCATTTGTTTTTCCTTCCTCCCTTCCTTACATTTTTCCTTCCTTCCTTCCATTTGTTCTTCCTTCCTTCCTTCCTTCCTAGAGCTAGAACAGGGGTGTCAAACATGCGGCCCGTGGGCCAGAACCGGCCTGCCGAGGGGTACAACCGGCCCACTTTCCTGTCTTTTTATTCCTTATTTCCTTCCTTCCTTTCTTCCTTCCTCCTCCTAGGATTAAATAAACTTCTGTGCATTCTCGTACCATGTAAGTTTCTTGGCAGCTGACGGTTGTTGTTGTTGTTGTTTTGTTTTTGCAGTGCTGCTAACTCGTGCCCCTCCAGCCCGCGGGGCGCAGGCTCTTCAGGCTACAGGATGGGAGGTCGAATGGTCAGCTCTGCAGAGCTGCAGCTTATAAACGACAACTCCCAGCCTGAGAACGACAAAGATGCCTCTGGAGGTGACAGTCCAAAGGTGAGAGCAGTTCACTGCAGATTCCCACCCGCCACTATTTCCCTTTTTATTTTGTTATTCATTCCAGTATTTCACTGTTAGAGCTCAATGCAGAGCAGTATCAGTAACTCACACTGGTGTAAAACATCTGTTTATCAGGACATTTCAGACATAATAACACATTCCTTTAGAGTTACTCAAACTCATTTTCTGGCTACTGGTGCATTTGATTCTCTTATATTGCCCCGTCACACCATGTGTGGAGCCCTCATGTCTAGGGGCTGGGCAATTCATCAAAAAAGACATTTAGAAACTCTAATGGACTTAATCTTGCTCATGTCAATTAATGGTGGTGTTCACTGTTGCCATGACAACTAAGGTTGCATATCTTTAACCCTCCTGTTGTCCTCGAGTCAAGGAAGGAAGGAAGGACGGACAAGTGGAAGGGAGGAAAGGAAAGAAGGAAGGTGGGAGGGAGAAAGGGAAGGAGGAAGAGAAGGAAGAAGGACAGAAGGAAGGAAGGAAGGAAGGAGGGAAGGAAAGAAGGGAGGAAGGAAGGAAAGGAGGAAAGAAGGAAGGACGGATAAGTGGAAGGGAGGAAAGGAGGGAGGGAGGAAAGAAAGAAGGAAGGAGGGAAGGGAGGAAAGGAGGGAGGGAAGGGAAGAAGGACAGAGGAAGGGACGGAGGGAAAGAAAGAAGGGAGGGAGGGAGGGAGGGAGGAAGGAAGGACAAATGGAAGGAAGGAAAGGAGGAAAGAAGGAACAGTCAAAACAGAGGGGGTCAATTTGACCCGGGAGGACAACAGGAAGGTTAAGGAATTAGAAAACTTGTCTCCAGTGATGATTTCAATCAATCAATCTTTATTTGTATAGCGCCAAATCACAAAGTCAAAAAGAGACCCAACTCCTTTGTAACAGGAAGAACCCTCAGAACCAAAGTTATAGTGTATAATAGTGATTTTGCTATAATCGCTATAATCACACTTATGTATGTTACTAACTTTACCTTCCACATATATTAAGAACTTGAGGTCCTTTGGATACTGTGGACTCCTTCCTTCTTTCCTTCCTCCCTCCCTTTCTTCCATTTTTCATTCCTGTCTTCTTTTCCTTCCTTCCGTCCTTCCTTCTTTCCTTCCTTCCTCCCTTCCTTCTATTTGTCCTACCTTCCTTTCTTCCCTTCCTCCCTCCCTTTCTTCCATTTTTCCTTCCTGTCTTCTCTTCCTTCCTTCCATCCTTCTTTCCTTCCTTCCTCCCTTCCTTCTATTTGTCCTTCCTTCCTTCCTTCCTTCCTTCCTTCCTTCCTTCCTTCCTTCCTTCCTTCTATTTTTCCTCCCTCCCTCCCTTTCTTCCATTTTTCCTTCCTGTCTTCTCTTCCTTCCTTCCTCCCTCCCTTCCTTCTATTTGTCCTTCCTTCCTTCCTTCCTTCCTTCCTTCCTTCCTTCCTTCTATTTTTCCTCCCTCCCTCCCTCCCTCTCTTCCATTTTTCCTTCCTTCTTTTCTTTTTTAAAAAGCACCTAATAACCCTCATGTGTTCAGACAGGCTTTTAGGTAGTTAGTGTTACTTCATGTCTTAATTGGACGTCTGTGTCTGTTCCCTTTTTCTTTTTTGTGTGTGTATATTTTATCTTATCATCATCTTCTTCTACACTTATATTGCACCCTCATACCACAAGCCGAGCCCTCAGGCATCTCTACTCAGGGTGGTCTAAGTGTACCTTGGACACATTTTAAGATTGGAGGAGATTGTGTCTTCTAATAAAGCTCGAGGTGGAAACACATCTGTTCAGACAGGCTTTTTGCTAGTTTGTGCTATTTCATGTTTTAACTATAGAAATAACAAAGGGGTTTTTTTTGGGGGGGGGGGGGGGGGTTACAACATTCAACACAGAGACAAACATAATAATCTCTCACAGGAGGCTACATATATCGTCTGTTTTCTTGAAAGCAGCTGGTGTCAAAATAGTTGGCGACTCCTTTTTTCTGTATATTGACTAATAATTATTGCAGCTCAACTTCCTCATATTTCAACACAGAGCTTTGCAACAACAGACTGCAACTGTTTTGATAATGCATGACCCCTTTTTCTTCTTTTTTTTACATTTTAAAAACAAAAATATGCATAATTGATGATTTATAACTACACCGAGCATGTTTCTGTAAGTAATGCATCATAGAAAAAGGATACCAAAGGGATCCAACAAGCAAAATGTGGACTGCTGCAGCTACAGTTTGATGATTTTTAGGCCAAATGTGTCTGTAATTTATATTTTTTAAACATCTGTATTTGTTCTCTGTAAAACTAACAAATTGTGATAAACAGAACAAGCCACATATAGGTAATTATAATAGCAATAATAATGATAATCAAACAGAAATACAGTAGATAAAAATAAATACAATTAACTGTGAGAAATAAATAAATTAAATAAATAAATTAAATAATAATAAATAAAATTAACAAAAAAAGATAGTAAAAGTAAAAATACAAATAAAAACACTCAAATAAATAAATATAATAATAATAATAATAAATTAAAAATAAATAGATAAATTAAAAATAAATAAAAAAATAATAATAAATAAATAAAATTAACAAAAAAGATAGTAAAAGTAAAAACACTCATAAATAAATATAAAAATAGTAATACAAATAAATAAATAATAAATTAAAAATAAATAAAATAATAATAAATAAATAAAATTAACAAAAAAGATATTAAAAGTAAGAAATAAAAAAACCCTCAAAAATAAATAAATGAAATAATGATACAAATAAATAAATAATAATAAATTAGAAATAAATTTAAAAAATAATAATAAATAAATAAAATTAACAAAAAAGATTGTAAAAGTAAAAAATAAAAATAAAAACACTAAAATAAATAATAATAATAATAATAATACAAATAAATTAATAATAATAAATTAAAAAGAAATAAAAAAATAATAATAAATAAATAAAATGAACAAAAAAGATAGTAAAAGTAAGAAATAAAAAAACCCTCAAAAATAAATAAATGAAATAATAATACAAATAAATACATAATAATAAATTAAAAATAAATAAATAAATCGTCAGATCAGCTCTTCATTCCAGCCGTCTACTTCCATATCATTTTTCTCAAGGAAATTACAGAAGACCTTCCATATTTTCCAAAACTTATCAATCTTGTTCTTTGAGGTATAGTTTATCTTTTCTAAAGCTAAATAAAAAGACATTCCTGACAGCCGCTGTGAAGGAACACATGAGCAGGCTGTACATCTTTTAACTCCTGCAAATTTAATTGCTGAATTACATATTTTATATTTGGATGATGACACATAAATGTTTTTTATTGCTCCGCAGGACGACTCCAAACCTCCGTACTCCTATGCACAGCTGATAGTCCAGGCCATAACGTTGGCTCCGGACAAGCAGCTCACACTAAACGGTATCTACAATCACATCACAAAGAATTATCCCTACTACAGAACTGCAGACAAGGGCTGGCAGGTGAGTCTGGACACACGTCTGATTCTTATAGAGTCACTATGACTGTGTCTGCATGATGGTGCAAAGATGGGAGATAAAAAATGCTAAAAAATAACCCAATATATCCTTCTCCTTCTCCTCGTCCTTCTTCTTCTTCTCCTCGTCCTTCTTCTCCTTCTCCTCGTCCTTCTTCTCCTTCTCCTCGTCCTTCTTCTCCTTCTCCTCGTCCTTCTTCTCCTTCTCCTCGTCCTTCTTCTTCTCCTCCTCCCTTCTCTTTCTTCTTCTCCTTCTCTTTCTTCTTCTCCTTCTTCTTCTCCTTCTCCTTCTTCTTCTGCTTCTCCTCCTTCTTCTTCTCCTCCTCCTTCTTCTTCTTCTTCTTCTTCTTCTTCTTCTTCTCCTTCTCATCCTTCTTCTTCTTCTTCTCTTTCTTCTCCTCCTTCTCTTTCTTCTCCTCGTCCTCCTCGTCCTCCTCTTTCTTCTTCTTCTTCTCCTTCTCCTCCTCCTCCTCGTCCTTCTCTTTCTTCTCCTCGTCCTTCTCCTCCTTTCTTCTCCTCGTCCTTCTCCTTCTCTTTCTTCTCCTCCTCTTTCTTCTCCTCATCCTTCTCCTTCTTTCTTCTCCTTGTCCTTCTCCTTCTTCTTCTTCTTCTTCCTTCTCCCTTCTCCTCCTTCTCCTCGTCCTTCTTCTCCTTCTCCTCCTCCTCCTCCTTCTCCTCATCCCCCTCCCCCTCCTCCTTCTTCTCCTTCTCCTCCTTCTCCTCTTTCTTCTCCTCCTCCTCCTCCTCCTGCAGAACTCGATCCGTCACAATCTATCGTTGAACCGTTACTTCATCAAAGTGGCGCGGTCGCAGGAGGAACCCGGCAAAGGCTCGTTCTGGAGGATAGACCCGTCCTCGGAGGGGAAGCTCATCGAGCAGGCCTTCAGGAAACGAAGGCCCCGGGGCGTTCCCTGCTTCAGGACCCCACACGGACCCCTGTCCTCCAGGTCTGGACACACTATTTTCAGTCTCTTACTCCAGTATACTTTGTGCCAAACCAACTGTCAGTTATAAATCGGTCCGCAGCGTTTTGATTTGAAGAAGTCTGACTGCATTAATTCATCTGAGAGCATTTTATAGCCTTCTGCCAGTGTGACAATAATTAAATACCGACTAACATCACCGGTTAAATGTCTGGTAGAAACAGAAGTTGGCGTGTTTTTACTCCATAAAGGAAGATGAGGAGGAAGAGTGCTCCGCTGTGTTAACATTATGGCTTCAGTAAAGGGACAGTAGAATAGAAGAAGAGGTTTAAATTAAATAATAAAGTAGTAACAGTGCAGCGTTGACCTGCTCTATGTGAAAAGTGCTATAAGATAACTTCTGTTGTAATTTGGCGCCATATAAATAAAAAGAGAGGAAGAAGGAAGGAAGGAAGAAGGATGGAAAGGAGGCAGAGAGGAAGAAGGAAGGGAGAGAGGAAAGGAGGGAGGAAAAAAGGGAGGAAGGAGGAAGGAAAGGAGGCAGGGAGGAAGGAGGGAGGAAAGAAGTAAGGAAAGGAAGGAAGGGAGGAAGGAGAGGAAAGGAAAGAAGGAAGGGGGGAAAGAAAGAAAGGACGGAAAGGAGGAAAAAAGGAACAGTCAAAACAGACGAAGGTTAATTAACATTTTCTTCCCTCCCTGTCTCTTCTTCTCCTCTCTTTGACCCTCAGGAGCGCCCCGGCCTCTCCCAACCACTCGGGGGTTCTCTCAGCTCACTCCAGCGGCGTCCAGACCCCCGACAGCCTATCACGAGAGGGCTCCCCGGTCCCTCTGGAGCTGGAGACCTCGGCTCCGGCCCCGGTTCCCACCGCGGCGGTCCAGCCCAAACTGGCAGTCATCCAGGAAGCACGCTTTGCACAAAACACACCAGGTAAGAATAATCTGCAGTAAAAGCATTCACCCACTCATGTTTACCCACAGACTGTATAAAAAAAATGGACGTAACATCCGTGACGTCACCCATGGGTTTGTGGACTGCTGCTCTGAAACCAATAGTTTCAAATCTAGGCAGCGCTATCTTGAACATTTCAGGTGCATGCTGGGAAAAATAAAAACATGGATTCTACTTATATGGGCATGAGGCGGGGTCATGGGCAGAGCGGGGAGGTTGCTATGGTTGCGAGGGCTGGATCTCAAGGACATTGGGCAATCAACCTGTCAATCAGGACGTAGCCACGCCCCTAATGCATACCCTGCTTTATCGTCAAATATAAAATCAGGGAGGCCAAAATGTCCCAAATGAACATCATACTGCATTGAAGAAGGCTTTAAACTAGCGATTGAGACCATAAACACATTTTGAAAACGTTTACTGAGGTTAGAAATCAAGTGAGAAGTTGGTGAATTCTCCATTGACTTGTATAGAGACGGTCAAATGAATGAAATAATCGTTTTAAACCTCTAATAAAGTAAACCTAGCAGCTCTGAATGAGATGTTTATGATTAATATTCTCCTGTCTAAACTCTTCCTGCTGTGTTTTTGTGTTTTTAGGCTCGCCTGTTAACAACCAGCCGGTACTCATAGCAGTCCAGCGTCAGTTACCTCAAACCATTAAGCCAGTGACTTACACCATGGCCTCCCCAGTGAGCACCAGCACCTCCCAGCCTGCGGTCCAGACGGTCCACGTCCTGCAGCAGATCCCCGCCGGCTCCCTCAGCATCGCCCAGCCAGCCACCATCATCAAGAGCGAGCCGCAGGAGAACGGGGAGCACACAGAGGTCAAAGGTGAGCAGGAGGGTGTTTAGTTTGTTAACTACTTTGATCTGATAGTTTCTCATCTAAATCTTAAGTTCTAGTGCAGCTGCTAAAACATTAAAACATGAATTTCTACCATTAAATCTTTCCACTGACGTCATATCTTCATTTCCGTCCCCTCTCAGTCAAAGTGGAGACGGTCCCCACCATCACCTCTATAGGAGGCTCCAGTCGCATCATCCAGACCTCCCAGTCGGCCGCGCCCCTGCAGACTGTTACCATCGTGCAGCAGGCTCCCATCGGTCAGCACCAGCTGCCCATTAAGGCCATCACACAGAACGGCACCCACAGCATCACCACTGCCATCCAGGGATCCATCAGCGCAGGTCAGACACACACACACACACACACTCACACACACACACACACACACACACACACACACACACACACGCACGCGCACACACACACACACACACACACACACACACAGTTTAGTCTTGTTTATGATTTATTTTATATGTATATGCTGTTACTGATTGGTTATCCTCCTTCATTAATGCAGCCAAATCATATAAAATGTAACTTTAATTATACATTATTATTTCACTTTAAACTGTATTTAACCCTCATGTTGTCCTCGAGTCAAGGAAGGAAGGAGGAAGAAGGAAGGGAAGGAGGGAGGGAGGAAGAAGGAAGGGAAGGAGGGAGGAAGAAGGAAGGGAGGGAGGGAGGAAGGACAGTTTGGTTAATAATTATGTTAGGATGAGTAAGGATGACAATTGGTCCCTTTTTAAAAGTGGGGGGAAAAATGTAGAAAATATACAAGAAGTAATTTTAGTCTTTCAAATGTGAGAAACTTGTGAAAAGGAAACCTGATTTTTCATCTTAAGATTTCTTCAAAAGGCAAAAATATTCAGTTTAAAGTGAAATAAAACAGAGAAAAACAACAAATCCTAAAATGGAAAAAGTGAATTTAATTTTCTGTCGGTCTGTTAAATATCAAATAATTTCAGCTGTGGATGCAAGATGAGAACAATTAGAAGAACCTCTATTAAATAAACCCACTCAGACTTGTTTAATAGGTTTTATTATGATTAATATATCATATGTGGCGGAATCTACTTTATATTTAAACTCATTTGAAGTTGTCTAAACTTACTGGATGACTTGCTAACATCTAATCAAGCTGTGTCAAACTCATTTTAGATTAAGGTCCAAACCATTAAAGCCATTGTGCATATATATCTAAATATTTAACTTTACTATAATAAACCTTCTATTTCTAACATATAAACAGCTTTAGACGTCTTTCAACAATATCATGTCTCAGTTTTTTTAGATTATTTTGCACAGAAGCTGCTAATTAACCACATTTTGTACAATCTTTAATATATGACAGTTTAAATATGACCACAATATGTATTCATTGTTTCTGGTCAAGGTGAGAAATAAATAAAACCTGTGAAGCAGCAGAAGTTTGAATTTACTCAGTAGGCCGGCTTGAACTCCTTTGCAGGCCGGTTTTGGGCCCACGAGCCATATGTTTCCCCCCCCGCTGATCTAATCCAACAGTTTCAGGTTAACCACAAGATCTGCTGTTTGAACATAAACACTTTCTTTTCCTCCTCTGGTGAAAAAAAAAAAAGTCTTTTAAAGGTTTTCTAATCCTGAGCCAAACCACACTTCTTCCCACAGTCGTCCTGGTTACAGCTGCTGGTTAACCGCAGTCTGAGCCGCTCCGACACTCAATATTTCCTTTTCTGTTTCCTCCCATAGCTCCAGCTGTGGCGAGCCCCCTCCACCTGCTGGCGGCCCACGCCTCCGCCTCCGCCTCGCTCCCCACCAAACGGCAGAACGGCGACCAGCTGGCCAGCGAACAGCCGGACGCCAAACGCATCAAATCAGAGGCCGACTCCTCCTCCTCCTCCGCCGCCGCCGCCTCGAACCCGGCAGAGTCGGACTCATCGGCAGCTAACGACCAAGGCGGCCAACTCAACTAGTCTGTACCACCACCACCACCACCACCACCCATCACCACCACCACAGCCCCCCCCCCAACCCCCCAAATTCACTTCCACCACCTTCTCTTCTCTTCTCTCTCTCTTTCTCTCTCTTTCGTCCCCGTCGTTTCTTTTTTATTTGTCTTCCTTCAACCACTGACTCCCGAGGTGCCAAACGGAGAGGATTCTTTTCATTTTCATTTTTTTTTTTTTTTTTTTTTTTTGGGTTATCTGTTCTAGAGTATCAAAAGAAGAAACACACACACACACAAAAAGAAGAAGTTGAGTCCACCCCTTTAAAAAAAAAAAAGACTGGAACGTGGATTGAGAACAAATTAAAAAAGATGGACTCAAATGAAAAGGTTTCCCCCTGTGAGCCACTGAAACTGAAACCAGGAGAGTGACTAAATAAAACCAAGACCACAGGAAGCCTTACAACAACAATTAACCCTTATTTAAAGAGCTGACCTTTTTTTTTTTTTTTTTTTGACCTCACACAACGAGGTCCAAGCAAAAAAAAAAGAAAAAAAAAGGGGGGGGGAATCGAGGAAGCTCAGCTGTGTGGGCTGGACGCCACACCTTTCTGTCGTATCTACCTCAGAGCAGATAGGAAAACGCCGGCAGCCAGCAGACAAACAACAAATAATCCTCCCTTTCTGGACCCGTCGGAGAAAAAAAAAAAAAAAAAAAAAAAGCGGGGGGGGGGAGCGGCGGCTCTGGACGGAAGCGACCAACCTGAGCGACAAAGTACGACGAGCATCCGAAAAGAAAAAGAAGATGAAGAAGGAAGAAAAAGAAAAAAAAAAAAAAACGGTCAACGCATTCAGAAAGGGATCAACTCTCGGAGCCAATATTCCTGAAACTCTGGCAGCTAGCCTCTCACAATACTGACCTTCCTTTTATCGCAGCTGTACGTAGATATGCAGTATTTTGTTGTTCAAATGTGGAGCATAGGATTGATTTTTCTTTTTCTTTTCTCGTTTTTTTTTTTTTTCTTTTTTAATGTATTTTCACCTATTATTATAGATAAGTAATAATTTAATTAATTAATTAAAAAAAAAGGAAGCGTACAAAAATGGTGAGGTCGGTGACATTTCGGTAACTAATTTAGAAATTTCACTTTGTTTTTCCTTTCCTTTTTTTTTTTGTTTTTTTGTTTTTTAATTATGTGGACTTCCTTTTTCTGTTCGGTGAAACAGTGTAGTTTTCGTAATATTTGTTTCCTTCCCCCGCCCCCCCCCCTCCGCCCTTCAACTTCAACCTCAACCTCAACCCCCCCCCCAGCCACCAAACCCCTCTACCACCCTCGTTCTGACATATCCATACGCCAATTGCTTCGTTATACCTACATATTTTAATACTTGAACAGATAACCGATATAAGCATATGAAATCTCCATGTTGTAGTTCCAGATGTTGACCTTTGCATGTATCCGACAACAGAAGAAGTTGTTAACTGTAAAAACTCGAACAGAAGTGAAAAAGTTAAACATGAGAAGACGAAGAAGAAGAAGAAAAAAAAAAAGAAAAAAAGAGATCTGCTTTGTCCAAAATAAAATAAAACAGATTTGCTTGATTATTTTACTCTGTTTTTCTGGCGACCTGGTGAGTCTGTTTTTTCTGATTGTACACGTTCCAAACAAAATAGTGAGAAGAAAAAAAATTGATGTTTGTTCTGCTTCAGTGGAGAAATGCTTTTTTTTAATAAATTAATTTAAAGCCCTTTTTCATGTGTGTTTTGTTGTGTTTTTTTGTTCTTCATGCTCAATAAACTAATAAACTTGTAGTTCACCGTTTTCTCCACCAGGGGGCAGTGCAGGTACGTTTTCATTTTATTGATTCATGCTTGCAGTAGAGCAGAAGTGTCAATCTCATTTTAATTTGGAGACTACATATAGTCTAATTTGAAGTGGGCTGCAGCAGTAAAACCATTGCATGATCTACAAATAGTATTTAATGTTTAAATATAAGTTCTGCAACAGGAGGGAGGAGGCTGCTGTGAACTTGATAAGAGACGTGCAGAAACAACAGCATGATCTGTTACTACCAACACAAAGACGCTTAGACACCAAAACAAACTGGAGGAGCTTAAAGCCAACACAAACACAGATAGACTCAACCCTAAACAGTGTAGTTGTTGGTTGTTCTATCAAGTGTCTTAACCCTTACATACTGTTCAGGGTTAAATTTGACCCATTTTTACATCTAAGAGCTGTAAAAATGTATTTTTCTTTTCACCTGAAAGTTGATTACTTCCTCTAATGTGACCCATAACATAGAAAAATGGTAATATTTCAACTTTTAAAATCATTTTTGTTGTATGTTTGACCTATATTTATATAAAATATTCAAAAATGTTGATTCTTCACATTTATAATAATATGAAATAGTTTTATTCTCCTGTTTTATGGAACATTGGACCATTATAGTGTGTTTTTATATATAGTTTGCTCCTCTGAAAGTGTCATTAAGGATTAATCATGTTTATTTGTGACTGATGAGGTCTGTTATGAATGATTTGTGGTTCAGAAGTTTGGTATAAAGGCTAATTATAAAAGAAATACTGTGGTTAGAATATGAGCAGCATAGGAGAGTTAAAAGAAAATGTTGACGCAGATGATGAGGTGTTGAGACTCAGGAAGTTACCTACAAATTTAAAATGTGTGTGTATATATATACTACATATCATATTACTGGTAAGAGCCCACAAAGGCAAATATGTCCTTTTAAATCTGACATTTTAAGTCAATTATATCAAATTTGGATGTCCAGAGAAAGATCAGAAGCCTTGACTGTGAATGGCGAGTTTAAATAAGTGAGACTAAGTGAGTAATAAGTGAGTAATTTCTATACTTTGCAAAGATATCCATTGGGCCAGATTGGTCCCTTTTGGTATTTCACATCAGTAAACTCTAAAAGCAGAGAGAGAGAACATAAAATAGACACTTGAAAATGAGTGAGGCTCAGTTATTAGGGAATGGTTTGCATGGTCTAAAAGCAAGTTTAAAAGGTAACTTCCTACCACAGATGGCAATCCCAACACCTGCTTCAACATTTTGGGTCTAACTGTAGTGTTGCAGGGTCGAGTTACTCAGTCTTGTTTACTCAGTCTGGTTTGTGTTGGCTTTAGGCTCCTCTAGTTTGTTTTGGTTTCTAAGCGTCCTCGTGTTGGTGGTAACAGGTCATGCAGAGGATGCTGTGGTTTCTACACGTCCCTTATCAAGTTCACAGCAGCCTCCTCCCTCCTGTTGTGAAGTGACGCCTGTTCTACTTCTTCTTCTTCTTCTTCTTCTGTCTTGTGATGATTTTTAAGAGTAAGTTTGTGAAGTTGCTCCAGTTCAGCTGCTTTGTTTTCTTATTGCATCCCACCAAGAGCACTGTGCTGTATTCAAGACGTGGCCTAAATCCACCAGCAGGGAGTCTATTTCTGCAAAGAAATGTGAGGAAATGAAGCCGTTTCGAGGCCCAGCTGTGAGTTGAGTCCATATGATAACCCAGGTATTTCATTAACCCTTCTGTTGTCCTCGAGTCAAGGTAGGAAGGAAGGAAAGGAGGAAGAAGGAAGGATTGAAGGGAGGAAGAAGGAAGGAAAGGAGGTAGGGAGGGAGGAAGAAGGAAGGATTTCAACCCAGGTATTTCATTAACCCTTCTGTTGTCCTTGAGTCAAGGTAGGAAGGGAGGAAGAAAGGAAAGGAGACAGGGAGGGAGGAAGGAAGAAGGAAGGAAAGGGAGGAAGGGAGGAAAGAAGGAACAGTCAAAACAGACGGGGTCAATTTGACCCTGGAGGACGACAGGAAGGTTAAGGACATGACTGATACCTCTTCTCCTTGCAGTATTAGGGGAGGAAGTTGTGGCGGATTCTGTGCAAAACATAGCTGCAGTTCAAAAGTTGTCACATGGTTTTAAAAAAAGTGCTAGATTAACTCAAAGCAGTGGTTCCCAAAGTGAGGTTTGGTCACTCCCGGGGGAATTATTTTTACTATTTCATCTATAGGTGACACAATGACAGAACGTATGACTAGTTTGGTCGTGAGTTTCATACGTGTTCTTTAATAAAATATCTAAAAGCAAAAATCGTATTAAATGGGGTTCTGTGGTCTAACTTGTGACAGTTTAAGGGTCCTGGATGTGAAATAGTAATATACTGGAACTCTAATCACAACTTTCCAAAAAATGAGGAACTGAATTGGACTTGCATTGAAGGACCAGTGTGTAGGATTTAGGAGAGGATGGAATATAATATAAAGTATGTTTTAATTAGTGTATAATCACCTGTAAGTAAGAATCCAGTTTTTGTTACCTTTAACTAGTATATCTAGATGGGGAGTGGATCCTCTTCCATGTTTCCACAGTAGCCCAGAACAGACAAACCAAACACTAACTCTAGAGAGGGTCTTCTCCTCTGTCTCCTACACCCTTGAAGGGAAGACGATTGAGGGTGAAGGTATTTAGTTGGTTGCAATCTGCAGTCTCACCACTAGATGTCACTAAATCCTACAGACTGCTTCTTTACCACAAGATTGCTGCAATATGCATAAACAGGAACACTTCATTTGTACTCTCTGTTTGTGTTAAATGTGTTGTCAATACAAAAACAGCTGGTCAATTATATTTTGGTGATAGTGAAAGATGCTCCAGCAGGTCTGCAGATCCATCAAATGAAGAGAGTTTTGTTTTCATAAGGAATATTCACTTCAAAACTCTTTTACCTCTTAGCTGATGTGTAATTCTTCTCCACATGTTAAATTCATGAATCATTTGTCACCATCTTTAGAGTTGCAGGGTGCAAGAACACAATTCCCCAGAACAAAAAGCACTGATTAAGAGAAGAATGGAAAAATAACAAGCAAAAAATTGGAACCTTTTATTTAAAATTAAGTAGAAATACTTGCACTTAGTGATACCGACAGTACTCTTAAACCTTTTTTTCACCTGCGTAACATTACAAGAATCCAGCACATCCTGTTTCAAAGAGATGCAGAAAAACCAGTTCACACATTCCTTATTAAAAGGCTGCCTTAACAAGTCTCCAAAGACTCTTCAGTTCGTCCAGAACAGAATGTGCTGGCAAAAACTAGTCAGAAAGATCATGTTTTTCCCATTTCAGCTTCTCTGCACTGATTTCCCTGTAAAATCCAAAATATAATTTAAAATAATTTCTCCTCACTTACAAAACTCTCAAATGATTAGGCATCATCATATCTTAAAGAGCTCATCTTATCCTATAACTCCACTAGAGGATTGTGTTCCCAGGATGCAGGATTACTTGTGCCAGTTTCTGACTTTCCTTTTTGATAAAGCTTATAGTAAGAACCGGCCATGCCTGCCTTAGTTACGATACTATACACCTAGACTTCCAGAGGACCTCCCATGATGCACTGCTCCTCTTCCTCTTCATCTATAATTATTCATGTACCATTAATGCATGTTACTAACTGTTTTTGTGCTTTCTTATCTTACATGTGTCGAACTTGGTCCAGCTTGTGCCCAATGCCACCACTGTCATAATTAGTCATATTTCTATTGTTGTTATTGTTGTTGCTGTGCTTCTCTATGTCTCTCTCCTCTCTCTCCTCTATCTCTTTCTCTCTCAAGTTACCCAACAGATGGCCGCCCACCTAGAGTCCGGTTCTGTTCAAGGTTTCTTACCGTTAAAGGAGAGTTTTTCTTTGCTGCTGGGAATGTTGGGTCTCTGTAAAAGTGTCTTGAGATAACTTCTGTGGTGATTTGGAAGTGCTGGAAGAAAACAGGGACATGAAAGAAAAGGATGAAACAATGAAAAAAAAGCGACAACATATAAAATCAACAATCCAAGATTTTTTAAAGATGCACAAATCTGCTCCAGAGCTGAAAATATGAACAAGATCTGATATATGTGGATCTCTGAATTTCAATCTCAACATGGACGAAAAATCCTAGAAGTCAGAAGTCCTTAGTCGTCAGAAAGATTTGAACATTGACATTTGCATGAAAACATGGCAAACTCTGCTAATAGCATAACAGAGCTAATGAGTGTATCTTGTGATGGGATTGGTTTGTTTGGATTGACTTGAAATGAGAAAAGAAGGAAAGAAAAGGAAGAAACTATGAAAAAAGCAATAAGAATAAAATGCACAAACTACAACAAATGAAGTCAAGACAATCCAATATTTCTTTAAAGATGCACAAATCTGCTCCAGAGCTGAAAATATGAACTGGAGCTGATGTTTGCGGATCTCTTCTGGACCTTTCGATCATATCACACAATCTTCCTCAGTTGCCGTGGAAAAGAGGTGAAGAGCTACTGAGTGGAGGTTATGGTGAGATTGTTGTTCAAGGATTAAGAATTAACTTCCAATCTCAACATGGACGAAAAATCCTAGAAGTCCTTAGTCGTCAGACAGATTTGAACATCGACATTTGCATGAAAACATGACAAACTCTGCTGATGAAGATCATGTGAAAGCTCCAGAAAGAGCTAAGGAGACATGTATCATGTGATGGGATTAGTTTTGTCAAGATCCAAATACTATTTTAAAAAAGTGATATTGTGGAAACAGAAGAACATAATCACACCTAAAACACCTAAAGAGACCTAATAATAATAATGTTCTTATGTTCAAAACCAGACGAGGATGTCTTCAAACAACGAAGGATCCATTTCACATGAACAGTATACCAACAGAACATGTGAAGCTGTTAACACACACAGACGGTTTCAGTCCTTCAGTGTCGGCATCTAATCGGATGCCTTCTGGTTTCACAGAGACGCCCAGCGAAGGTCCAAACAATCATCCAGTTTCCATCCTGCAGAGCTCCTACATTCCTCCTTTGTGTTGCAGTTGCTAAATAAAGCTGCTGTGTCGGAGGTGTTTCCTCAATTCAAGTTAAGAAAGCTGTGAAACAAATGTGCCGAACCAAACAACAGACCTCCAGAACAACAACGAGAATAACTCACATCCACGAGAAGAGAAGGTGTGAAGGAATATTTAAGATGGTGAAAACACAAAATAACACCTGAATCTCACAATGCAATTAGTATATAAACCAACAAATTAATACAGAAATGAACCTCAGCAGCACTGAAGTTAAACACATCATCTTCTTTGACAATGCTGCTAATTAGCCGCAGGTTTTGTTTTGTTATTGATCGCAGCTAAAGAGAGAAAATTGCCTGAACAGAAACACTTACAGATGATATCATGTGTCATAATGAAATCCATCTGGGATTAACACAATATGTAAATGAACAGAAAGCTGATAAATTAAGTGTTGAAGTTAATTAACAAGTGTGCACCACTAGTTGTTTTTATGTTGTCAGATATGCAGATGGAAGAGCATAAATACACAGAAGGCAGATGTTGTATGTGCGTCATTTATTTGCACCGTGAGATTAGTTAGTGATGATAAAAAAACATATAGGAAGCAGATGTTTGTCCAGAAATCAGCTCATATACACAGACTAAACTAACATTTAATATAACACTATAATGCAGTTACAAACAGAATAACTGTTTAACTGTTAGAAGTATTCAGATCCTTTACTTAAGTAAAAGTATCAAGACAGCAATGTAAAAGTATATAAGTATTATGAGTGATGTAGTTAAAGTATTACAGTAAAAGTAGTGATATATTATTATATATGACATCATTAGATTATTAATAGTGAAGCATCAGTGCATCACTACTTTATATACAGTTAGCTAGTTTATACTACTTTATATACAGTTAGCTAGTTTACACTACTTTATATACAGTTAGCTAGTTTACACTACTTTATATACAGTTAGCTAGTTTATACTACTTTATATACAGTTAGCTAGTTTATACTACTTTATATACAGTTAGCTAGTTTACACTACTTTATATACAGTTAGCTAGTTTAGTCCAGTGGTTCCCAACCTAGGGGTGGGGCCCCTCCAAAGGGTCAGCAGATAAATGTGAGGGCTGCTGAGATGATTAATGTGTTTTCAGTTTTTGGACTTTTCCTCTAATCTTTGATTTTTGCTGAAATATTGGATCATTTGAACATTTATTGAAATGAAACCATGTGAGAAGTTTAGAGGGAAAAATCACTATTTGGTGGAGCTGTTAACAACTCATAGACATCTGAAATGTGAGCCGACTACACACTGCTTTTTGGTTTCATCTTTAACAATGTGTTGTATTTTAAAAGCTTGTTATATTATCCATTGTGTCAAATCTTCATCTGAAAGGTAACTAAAGCTGTCAAATAAATGTAGTGGAGTAGAAAGAACAATATTTCCCTCTGAAATGTAGAAAGTAGCATCACATGGAAATACTCAAGTACCTCAAAATTGTTCTTGAGTAGTTTCTTTGCACCACAGGTATTTAGTGTACTGCTCTAAATAAGTCAGGAGATGGAATAACTCAACTATACTCTGTTCAACCTGTATACAGTCTGTAAAAAGTCAGCACTTTGTAGTCTTGAACTCACTTCACTGCACATCCAGCCTGTTAGCAGACACCAGAGGAAGGTGACTGACAGACGAAGAAGCAGCAGCAGCATTTAAAGCACCAGGAGAAGACAGAGGAGGGCTGGAGGGGTTTTGGGGATGGGGGTGGGGGGGTGTTTAGTGTCATTACACACACATTTATGTTGCCTCTGCTGCTGGCTGTGTAGGTGGAGTCTCCATAGAAACCAGGAGCTTGTTACGACCGCCTCTATTGAGCGTTGATACTCTGGAAGCTGGAGGGGCTTAGAGAGATGATGAAGAGGGCACCCAAAAAAAAAAAAAAGTAAACCAAAAATCTGTTCTGCATGATTCATTCTCATGCTCTGAGAATAATTCCTTGTTTTCAATACAGCAGATTTTTCACAGACACCAAAAACTAGAGCCTGGCGTCTTTTATTAGCTCATCTGTCAGGTCACGAGGTTTTCTCGCTGTTTGGACTCTCAGTGGAAAACTATTCCAGGACTCTAATCCTCTGATAATATCTCGTCTCAGCATGTTTGAACTGCGGCTCCTTAAAGCTGCCGTCGTCCACGAGGACCTTCTGAGAATCACAACAGAGGATCAGTCATAAAAAGTGGACATCAACAAGGGAAATAAATAAATACATGACGTAAAAAAATCCAGCTGAAGCACAATCCTCGTTACGCAAAATCTCCCTCTCCCTTTCCTCGTTGATTTCCTGTTTGTTTGTTTTTTCCTCTCCCACTTCTTCCTGTATTTTAAGAACTAAAATCCAATTTGGTAATTATTGCAATCCCTGTTGTGACATAACAAGATGGCAAAAACAACAAGCCTCTCAGTGCTCAGAGCTGAATTTACATCCAAAGACAAATTAGAGCTCCAGCTGCTGCAACTGAAGCGTAAAATCTGCCTGCCAGCTACAACTTTACTGTTTTTAGTATTTCCTGTTGGCCTGCTTCTTTGGCGATGCTCTTTTTGGTTATTATTTGTTTATCTGTGTGGGTTTTTTGTGCCTAATTTATGTTTTAAGTGAACAAATGAGCCTTTTGACACTGTGGTGGACATTTATTAATTATCATATACTCTTTTTCCTCTCATTTTTCTACTTTTTTTATTCATGCCATACCATTTAAACATTATATAATTTAGTGCACAAGCATCTCAATATTGCGTTATATGTCATGGATTAGATAAATCATATAAAATAAAGATATCAACTAATGAAGTGACATATGTGAGCTATTTCAGGCAGTCAACTCAACTCAGTTATTGCTTTATACACACGTGAAATGCTTCACTCTAACCCTAACCACTAACCCTAACTAACCCTAACCCTTCACTCTAACCCTAACCCTAACTAACATCTATTACTACTAACATCATTGTCATTCTGCATCAGTATTGCTTCCTGCTCTTATTTCCCAGCATCCACCTGTGGACTCCGGCTAATGCCTGGAAATCTCAGGAAATCTCTTCTTTAAACTCACTTTTATTGTATGGCCTTTTCTTAACCCTCCTGTTGTCCTCAGGTCAAGGAAGGACAGGAGAAAGGAAGGAGAGAAGGAAGGGAGGAAGGATAGGAAGGAGGGAAGGAAGGAAGGAGTAAGGAGGGAGGGGGAAAGAAAGAAGGAAGGAAGGAAGGAAGAAAGGAAGGAAGGAAAGGAGTAAGGAGGGAGGGGGAAAGAAGGAAGGAAGGAAGGAGGGAGGGAAGAAGGAAGGAAGGAGGGAGGGAGGGAGGAAGGAAGGGAAGGAGTAAGGAGGGAGGTAGGTAGGAAGGAAGGAAGGAAGGAATGAAAGGAGTAAGGAGGGAGGGAGGAAGGAAAGGAATAAGGAGGGAGGAAGGAAGGAAGGAATGGAGGAAGGAGGAAGGAAAGGAATAAGGAGGGAGAAGGGAAGGAATGGATTAAGGAGGGAGAGAGGGAGGAAGGAAGGAAGGAAGAAGGAAGTGAGAAGGAAGGAAGGAAAGGAGGAAGGAAGGGAGGGAGGGAAGAAGGAAGGAAGGAGAGAAGGAAGGAAGGAAGGAAGGAAGGAGGGTTAACTGTTGATATTTATTGTTATTATTATGAATGTATATTATGTTTTATATAATTGAAATTGTTTTATTCTATTTTATTTGCATTATCTGTTTTTACTGTAAAGCACTTTGTAACTTTGTTTTGAAA
Source organism: Scomber japonicus (assembly GCF_027409825.1). Classification (NCBI taxonomy): domain Eukaryota; kingdom Metazoa; phylum Chordata; class Actinopteri; order Scombriformes; family Scombridae; genus Scomber; species Scomber japonicus. The sequence goes on from NC_070595.1 coordinate 26,625,630, forward strand.
AATGCTATATAAATAAAATAAATAAAGCTATTATTATTATCATTATTAATATAGAGGGGGAAGATATTTAATCATCACTCTCCTATATGTCATGTAAACATATCTGCAGAGGGTAATGAGGTTGGAGTCCTTTAAATATTTTCTGCTGTTGTAACTGAACCGAGAATAAAATATAATAATGGTTAAAAAAAGAAAAACAAGGAGATAACAAACAAGAGACAAAGCAATGTTCTAACCCTAACCCTAACCCTCCTCTAGCTCTCTCATTTATAATATCCATTCATAACATCCCTGATTTCAATTGTAAACACTTCATTAATCTTTATTAGTGATGGTTTCATGTTGTGGTTGCAGTCATGAGCTCAGTCCTCAATAAACATGTTTTCTTTTTTACCATTTGATTTCCCATTAACCCTCCTGTTGTCCTCGAGTCAAGGAAGGAAGGAAGGGAGGGAGGAAGGAAGGAAGGAAAAAGGAAGGAAAGGAGGGAGGAAGGGAGGGGAGGAAAGGAGGGAGGAAGGAAGGAGGGAGGAAGGAAGGGAAGGAAAGGAGGGAGGAAGGGAGGGAGGGAGGGAGGGAGGGAGGGAAGGAAGGAAGAAGGAAGGAAGGAAAGAAGGACAGAGGAAAGAAAGAGAGAAGGAGGGAGGGAGGAAAGAAGGAAGGGAGGAAGGAATAAGGAAGGAAAGGAGGGAGGAAGGAAGGGAGGAAGGAAGGGAGGAAGGAATAAGGAAGGAAAGGAGAGAAGGAAGGAAGGAAAGGAGGGAGGGAGGGAGGGAAGGAAGAAGGAAGGGAAGGAAAGGAGGGAGGAAGGGAGGAAGGGAGTAAAGGAAAGAAGGAAAAAGGGATTAAAGGAAAGAAGGAAGGAAGGAAGGTAGGAAAGAAGGACAGAGGAAAGAAAGAGAGAAGGAGGGAGGGAGGAAAGAAGGAAGGAAAAGAGGGAGGAAGGAGGGAAGGAGGAAAGAAGGAAGGAAAAGAGGGAGGAAGGAGGGAAGAAAGGGGGATGGAGGAAGTACAGACGGAAGGAAGGAAGGAAAGAAGAATTAGATGGGGCCAATTTGACCCGGGAGGATGACACAAGGGTTAAGGAGACGTTCCCAATTATATATTAATGTAACTTTTTGTTATATTAAGTACTTTAGAGTGTCCTGTTTTTAATAATACTCTTAAAAGCATTACTTCTTCTTCTATATGCAATGATTTTGTATTAAATCTATGTATTTGTGACCATCTAAAGACCGTTTCCTCCTTCATAAAATATAGTATTCATATGATTTTAGCTTGAATCACCTCTTAGCATGAATATCTGTCAGCATTCAGTAGTTTTGTTGTTGTGTGGGTTTCCAATTCATTGATGTCTTTAGTGAAATGCATTCATTATTGTGTAGCATGAAATCAGTCTTTGGCAGTATGGAGGACATCACCTACTTTGCTTATTGTGGGATTTTATTTTCAGACCCTCTCTCTGTGTGGGATGTTTACATATTTATATAAACATTTTTGACATTTGGCAAATAATCCAAAGTGATTTACAAGTGAGGAGAGACAATGAAGTGTTGGAGGACGGTGACTCAAAAAGAGACGCGGTACAAGACTAGACAGATGGTTTTCTTTTTTAAATTATTATTACTGTTATCAAACTAAGAAAGAAAAGTAAAATACCTTAACACAGTTTATTAAAAATGCTTGATAAAAACTTTTTTATTCTTATGTATTTTTTTATTCTCATGTTGCAGATTATCACTTCAACCCCTAGTTGTGCGGCTGCAGTACTCTCACTAACCACATGATGGCGGTGCAGAGCAAAGCATGCAAACTTGCACGTACATCTCTCCCTCTCTCTCTCTCTCTCTCTCTCTCTCTCTCTCTCTCTCTCTCTCTCTCTCTCTCTCTCTCTAACATTACACCAAAGTCACAAGTGCTGCACCAGATACCAAAGTGTTCACAACAGTGCAGAAGTGCCACCTATGTTAAATCTCTTTTTTTTTTTTGGGTACTCTCTCAGCCCCTGACATCCGAGCAGCAGCCATTTCCATAAGCAGCAGTGAAGCTAATGAGGATAAAGGGATGAGAGCGTGATGGAGACAGAGCAAGAGAGGATAAAAAAAAGAAAAAAAGGAAAAAAAAAAGACAAAGACAGGGAGAGATGTGGGTGGCTTTTGAGCAGAGCGGAAAGATGCTCTGTACTCTGGGAGTCTGTGTGGGTGTTTGTTGCCAGTGAGGAGTGCAGTGGTTTAGCTGTGCTGCCTGTGACCCTCTGTGGAGCATGTGACCCCCGGGTAACAGCTGCTCCACAACTGGCCCCTCTCATATCCGAGCACCCCCCCACCAACAAAATAAATAAATAAAAAAAAAACCCAAAAAACATGCAGGATTCATACAAATGTCACCGCTTTAAAAAAAGCTCTCTCACTGCAGCGGCTGCAAATGGATGCTGAGAGCACTCAGGAGGCTTTTCACTGAAAGGCCTCAACATGCCGACATGCTAATGGGATGCTAACAACACTTGACATGCAAAGTATGGAGGTGCCTCTGCTTTGTGTGTGTGTGCATGAAGAGTTTTCGGTTTCTTCACTCTGACCTCGACCTCGCTCGCTCTCTGTCTCTCTCTGTCTCATGCTCTATCCCTCATGGATTGGTCTGGACATGTGGCAGGCTGCTGCTCGCTCGCTCTAGGTGTTTGGAGGGCCGGGATCAAGCGCTGCCTCCGGGTCATCAAGTGGTCTGAAAACATCACATGAGATCCTCTTGGACCGACTTCAGAGGAGCCTCAGAGGGAGTGGAGCGAGTTTGTCCGTTCCCGTAACGCATTTCCTAGAAGCTCCACAAACACGTCTGGCTGTGAGGATGCATTTTTTATTGCAGAGCCACCGTGGAGAACAAAGTTTGTCACACAGCTGAGTGACAAAGTGATGATATGGGGATACACAGCTGTCATCTCAGATTATACTAACTAACTTTAATTGGTTTTTATTACTTGTATGCATGCAGGAATGTGCAGAGTTATAGATACAAGATGCAGTATTAATATCACAAATCAATATATTAGAAAGCTTTGAAAGCAGCTTCAAAGCAGTATTGCACAAGTTGTCCCATTATTGGTTGTAATAAAATCATTCTCAGTACATTTCATGACACAGTGTTGGGGCAGTGTTTGATAGCTCTTGGATAAAAGCTGTCATTATAACACATTGTTCAAGATGAAACCAGTGGTTTCCAACCTTTTTGTCTTTTAACGCCTTCCAAAAAGCAGTGTGTAGTCGGCTCACATTTCAGATGTCTATGAGTTGTTAACAGCTCCACCAAATAGTGATTTTTCCCTCTAAACTTCTCACATGGTTTCATTTCAATAAATGTTCTAATGATCCAATATTCAGCAAAAATCAAAGATTAGAGAAAAAGTCCAAAAACTGAAAACACATTTGTGTATCAGAACTTTCTTCTTTCCTCTCCCATTAATCATCTCACCAGCCCTCACATTTATCTGCTGACCCTTCGGAGGGGCCCCACCCCTAGGTTGGGAACCACTGGATTAAACTAGTTAACTGTATATAAAGTAGTATAAACTAGCTAACTGTATATAAAGTAGTGTACTTGTACTGTAATACTGCATACTACATCACTCATAATACTGCAGTACTTTTACTGTAATACTGCATACTACATCACTATAATACTGCAGTACTTTTACTGTAATACTGCATACTACATCACTCATAATACTGCAGTACTTTTACTGTAATACTGCATACTACATCACTCATAATACTGCAGTACTTTTACTATAATACTGCAGTACTTTTACTGTAATACTGCATACTACGTAACTCATAATACTGCAGTACTTTTACTGTAATACTGCATACTACATCACTATAACACTGCAGTACTTTTACTGTAATACTGCATACTACATCACTCATAATACTGCAGTACTTTTACTGTAATACTGCATACTACATCACTCTTAATTCTGCAGTACTTTTACTGTAATACTGCATACTACATCACTCATAATACTGCAGTACTTTTACTGTAATACTGCATACTACATCACTATAATACTGCAGTACTTTTACTGTAATACTGCATACTACATCACTCATAATACTGCAGTACTTTTACTGTAATACTGCATACTACATCACTCATAATACTGCAGTACTTTTACTATAATACTGCAGTACTTTTACTGTAATACTGCATACTACGTAACTCATAATACTGCAGTACTTTTACTGTAATACTGCATACTACATCACTATAACACTGCAGTACTTTTACTGTAATACTGCATACTACGTAACTCATAATACTGCAGTACTTTTACTGTAATACTGCATACTACGTCACTCATAATACTGCAGTACTTTTACTGTAATACTGCATACTATATCACTCATAATACTGCAGTACTTTTACTGTAATACTGCATACTACGTCACTATAATACTGCAGTACTTTTACTGTAATACTGCATACTACATCACTCATAATACTGAAGTACTTTTACTGTAATACTGCATACTACGTCACTCATAATACTGCAGTACTTTTACTGTAATACTGCATACTACTTCACTATAATACTGCAGTACTTTTACTGTAATACTGCATACTACATCACTCATAATACTGCAGTACTTTTACTTTGGTAGGATTTTTCCTGCAGGACTTTTATTTGTAATAGAGTATTTTTAAATTGCTGTATTGTTACTTTATTTTAAGTAAAGGATTCATCTACAACTTACCAGATGTATGTATGTATGCATACTGTATATCTTCATATTTCTGTACTTTAATCCTCGTAATATTCATGTGTGTTATCAGTGCGTCTATAGTTTTGTACTCCAGTTTTTCCACACTGTAAATTTGCTATCTTGTTCTCTTCTGTTTGCACAACATCCTGTTTGTCCATCCTGGAAGAAGGATCTTTCCTCTGTTGCTCTTCCTGAGGTGTCTTTATTTTTCCCCATTGAAAGATTGTTTTAGGAGGTTTTTTCCATATTGGAGTTGAGAGTCTAAGGACAGAGGATGTTGTATTGCTGCAGATTGTAAATCAACTTATTCAAATTATATGACTTGTCTGCTGTTTGGAGGAAAGTTTCTCTGAGTTCACCTTAAATCTGAGTTTACCACGTGTATCTACGAGCAGGATTTCACTACTAAATTTGAGCGATTGCAGTCCAATAAGCAAATTACTCAAGTGCGATGTAGAGACTTGAAGCCTCCAGAGCACAAACACATAGCTGAGATCTTGTATTCAGCTGTTAAACTTTTGACATTAAACATAATTGCATATTTATAAGAGGAGTAAGTGTCATTTGAAGGACTTTTAACCAGGTAACTGAACATTTTGTGTTAAAAAACTATTTATTATTCCAAGCTGAGGACTTCCACATTACCTGAAAATGTTCTTTATTAATAGAAATATAGTTTTTAATGGAAAATAAAATCAGACTGCCACCAAAATACACACATTGACAGAAACTGAGGTGTGTGGGCCATATACAGCAGCTCATGGCAAATCAATATGTTAAAAAACCCTCTGAATTAGCACTAATGGTCGACCAAATGTCTTTCTTCTCAACATAATCTCAACAAACGTCTTCTAAACTGTATTATCACCACATTAAAATATTGACATAATGAGATTTTTGATATATAATCATCAGTAATGTGGATTTAATGACTAAGTGGGTTAAAGGTAAATAATAGAAGAGCTACAATAGTCTGAAAAGTTCATTTTATTGTAACGCCACCTTTAAAAAAACACTTCTGTCGTATCATGATATTACGATATCCATATGATAAGATGATATCTAGTCTGATATCACAATATGGATATAATATCGATATATTGCCCAGCCTTAGTTAGTGAGAAAAAAAGAAAAGGTGAGTTTGTGACAGTCTTTGTCAATAAGGAATCTGTGTCAAGGACTTCTGATAAGAAGAAAACAATGTCCGTCCAACCCTTCCACCTCAGCAGAGTCGTTATCAACTATCTCTGCTCCTGTAACTCATCAGTCAATCAGTCAATCAGTCAAAACTTGATTTGTATAGCACTTTCCATACAGCGCAACACAAAGTGCTTTACAAAGTCAGAACAAAAAAAAAACAAAGAAAAAAAAATCCTTGAAAACAGGAACTCAAGAATGAGGAAACACCAGACGTTAAAATAAAAAATAAAATAAAATAAACAAAATAAATAGCTAATAAAAGATTCATAAAATATAAATATATATATAAAAGTCACTATAGAATAAAGTAAGAATAAAAGGTAGATTAAAAAAAAGCTAATAAAAGATGGATAAAATGTAAAAATATATATAAAAGTCACTATAGAATAAAGTAAGAATAAAAGGTAGGTAAAAAAATAAATAAATAGCTAATACTAATATTAATAAAATATAAAATATATATATAAAAGTCACTATAGAACTATAAAAGGTAATTAAAAGGTAGCTAAAATTAAAAAAAACAAAATAAATAGCTAATAAAAGATTAATAAAATATAAAAATATATATAAAAAAAGTCACTATAGAATAAAGTAAGAATAAAAGGTAAGTAAAAGGTAGGTAAAAAAATAAATAAATAGCTAATAATAAAATATAAATACATATATAAAAGTCACTGTAGAATAAAGTAAGAATAAAAGGTAGGTAAAAAAAAAAAGCTAATACTAATATTAATAAAATATAATATATAGAAATATATATATATGTAAAAAAGTCACTATAGAACTATAAAAGGTAATTAAAAGGTAGCTAAAATTAAAAAACAAAATAAATAGCTAATAAAAGATTAATAAAATATAAAAATATATTTAAAAAAAGTCACTATAGAATAAAGTAAGAATAAAAGGTAGGTAAAAATAAAAGATAATAAAAGATGAATAAAATTTAAAAATATATATAAAAAGTTACTATAGAAGTATAAAAGGTAAGTAAAAGGTAGGTAAAAATTAAAATTAAAATAATTAAATAAAATAAAAAGCTAATAAAAGATAAATAAAATATAAAATATATAGAATAATAAAGAATAAAGTCACTATAGAATAAAATCAAACTCCTTGTTGCTCTTAATGAGTCACAGACGCTGCTCCCTGATTGGTCGGCTCAAGTGATTGCAGAGGAGTATCCTAAATGCTAATTTGGGCTATTAATAAAACCTGATGATGATCCTTCACGTCAGGTCGGAAGGTTAACGAGGCGTTTATCTTCCTCCATATTGTTCCTGTTTCATAATGACGACAGCAGCTTTAAATGACTCTCAGTATCTGGATAAGTGACCGTTTTTAACTTCCATATTTATTACGTAGGTATTTAAATAGAGGATGGACAGAGTGTGAAACGTGTTGCTCACATGTTAAATGAAATAGGAAAAAGGAAACGAGTGCAGATTAACCCTCCTGTTGTGTTCGAGTCAAGAAAGGGAGGAAGAAGGAAGAAGGAAGGAAAGGAGGGAGGGAGGGAGGAAGGAGGGAAGGAAGGAAGAAAGGGAGATGAAGGAAGGAAGGAAAGGAGGAAGGAAGGAAGGAAAGGAGGGAAGAAGGGAAGGAAGGAAAGGAGGAAGGAAGGAAGGAAGGAAGAAGAGAGGAAGGAAGAAAGGAAAGGAGGAAGGAAGGAAGGAAAGGAGGGAAGAAGGGAAGGAAGGAAAGGAGGAAGGAAGGAAGGAAAGGAGGGAGGGAGGGAGGAAGGAGGGAAGGAAGAAAGGGAGATGAAGGAAGGAAGGAAAGGAGGAAGGAAGGAAGGAAAGGAGGGAAGAAGGGAAGGAAGGAAAGGAGGAAGGAAGGAAGGAAGGAAGAAGAGAGGAAGGAAGAAAGGAAAGGAGGAAGGAAGGAAGGAAAGGAGGGAAGAAGGGAAGGAAGGAAAGGAGGAAGGAAGGAAGGAAAGGAGGGAGGGAGGGAGGGAGGAAGGAGGGAAGGAAGAAAGGGAGATGAAGGAAGGAAGGAAAGGAGGAAGGAAGGAAGGAAAGGAGGGAAGAAGGGAAGGAAGGAAAGGAGGAAGGAAGGAAGGAAAGAAGGAAGGAAGGAAGGAAGGAAAGATGGAAGGAAGGAAGAAGGAAGGAGGAAGGAAGAAAGGAAAGGAGGAAGGAAGGAAGGAAAGGAGGGAAGAAGGGAAGTAAGGAAAGGAGGAAGGAAGGAAGGAAGGAAAGGAGGGAAGAAGGGAAGTAAGAAAAGGAGGAAGGAAGGAAGGAAAGGAGGGAAGAAGGGATGGAAGGAAAGGAGGAAAGAAGAAGGGAAAGGAGGGAAGAAGGGAAGTAAGGAAAGGAGGAAGGAAGGAAGGAAAGGAGGGAAGAAGGGATGGAAGGAAAGGAGGAAAGAAGGAGGGAAGGAAAGAAGGAGGGAAGGAAGGAAGGAGGGAAGGAAGGAAGGAAAGGAGGGAAGAAGGGATGGAAGGAAAGGAGGAAAGAAGGAGGGAAGGAAAGAAGGAGGGAAGGAAGGAAGGAGGGAAGGAAAGGAGGGAAGGAAGGAAGAGTCAAAACAGATGGGTCAATTTGACCCGGGAGCACAACAGGGGGGTTAAAAGGAAGCAGACATTGATTTCATAATATTCAACTGACCACAACACGAGATCTCATGTGTTCTTGGCTCTTTGACAAGAATCCGACCTGACTGTGCACCAGACGGCTCTGAAATCTGAAATCTCTGCAGCATCAAGCATCAAGACGTTCTTACATCAGTGATTGACGATGTTTTCCTCCTCACAAACTCCAAATGACAACTTTAAGAATGCTAAAAAAATAAAATGCAGAATGAAGCGATATCGTTTCAGAAGACTTTCACCGAGTTTTAGTCTTAAAACTTCAGATCAGGTCCAGACTTTAAAACTAAACTAAAAGGGAGACTATGCTTTTAGAGTTATTGACTCAACTAGGCGTGGGATGATAACCGTGTTCAAGGTATACCGCGTTTTGAAAAAGTCACGATAACCGAAACCGCCAAATTTTCTGTCATACCGTTCCTAAAGGTATGAGCTGTTTTTAGTCTGGTCAAAGACAGGAAGTGCTAGTCCTTCCTTTCCTTCCTTCTTTCCTTTCCTTCCTTCTTCCTCCCTCCCATCCTTCCTTCTTTTCTTCCGTCCTTCCTTTCCTTCCTTCTTCCTCCCTCCCATCCTTCCTTCTTTTCTTCCGTCCTTCCTTTTCTTCCCTCCCTCCCTCCTTCCCCTCCCTACCTCTCTTCCTTCTTTCCTTCCTCCCTCCCTCCCTTCCTTCCTTCCCTCCTTGACTTGAGGACAACAGGAGTACGAGCTTAATCTCTGTTTAGGAAAAGGAAGTGACCCTCACTTTTTTGTCTGGTTAAAAACAGAAAGTGCTAGTCCTTCCTTTCCTTTCTTCTTTCCTTTCCTTCCTTCTTCCTCCCTCCCATCCTTCCTTCTTTTCTTCCGTCCTTCCTTTTCTTCCCTCCCTCCCTCCTTCCCCTCCCTACCTCCCTCCCTCCCTTCCTTCCTTCCTTCCTTCTTTCCTTCCTCCCTCCCTCCCTTCCTTCTTTTCTTCCGTCCTTCCTTTCCTTCCCTCCCTCCTTCCCCTCCCTACCTCTCTTCCTTCTTTCCTTCCTCCCTCCCTCCCTTCCTTCCTTCCCTCCTTGACTTGAGGACAACAGGAGTACGAGCTTAATCTCTGTTTAGGAAAAGGAAGTGACCCTCACTTTTTTGTCTGGTCAAAGACAGGAAGTGCTGGTCAAAGACAGGAAGTGCTGGTCAGAAATCCCTCAGGTGGTGCAGCTGCAGCGTAGACTATCACGACCCCTCACACTGTCATTACAGTGTATATTCAGGTTAAATTAACATGTCTGTCTTTATTTTAGAGCTGTAATCGCAATACTGTGAAACCGTGATATTTTTTCTTAAGGTTATCATACCACCAGAATCTCATACCGACCCATGCCTAGACTCAACGCTGTGAAACAACAAACTCCCTCCTTAGTGTCAGATCAGCTGAGTTCATTTTAAAAAGACGCCTTTATACAGACAGGCATTTCTGTAATAAGTTATAATTGCAGCTTTTTTTGTTGTATTTATCTATTTATGCTTGATTATTACTTGATTAGACTAGTAGTAGTAGTAGTAGTAGTAGTAGTAGTAGTGATAGTGATAGTGATAGTAGTATTTTGTTTTATTATTTTTTATGATCTTATTTAGCCCTCCTGATGTCTGCAGGTCAAATTTGAACCAGGAGGACAACAGGTATTAACCCAAAAATGATGTATACTTTCATTTTAATGAGGTCTACTGACAAACATTTCCAAAAATATGTGTAAAACATGTCTTAATAAGTTGGAGTAAAGTTGATAATTAACCTTATACTTTAGAAAACAAACCAAACTGGGTCTATTTTGACCCTGGAGGACAACAGGTATTAACTAAAAAATGAGGTATACTTTCATTTAAAGGAGGCCGATTGACAATTTCCAAAAAAATAAGTGTAAAACCTTTTGGAATAAGTTGGAATGAAGTTGGCTAAAAACGGTCTAACACAGAATTGGGTGATAATTTATACCTTATACCTTTAACAGTCAAACCAAACTGGGTCATTTTTGATCTGGGAGGACAACATGTGTATATGTATACCTTAAAAAAATGAGGTATACTTTCATTTAAAGGAGGCCTATTGACAGTCATCTACAAAAATAAGTGTTAAACCTGAGGTAATAAATTGGAATAAAGTTGATCATTTACACCTTATGCCAAGTTGCAAGACAGAAGGGGTTAAACAGGTGACAGGAAGTCTCCAAAAAATGTCCAAAATGCAAATATGTTGATATTTAAAAAGACAACTGAGCCATTCAAAGATTTATTTGCCTGTAAATTCAACTGTTTGTGTCATTCAAAGTCAAAAAGCCAAAATGTAATGACGTGTGCAGCAAAATTAGACTCTTTTTATACCAAAGATGTCTGTAAAAAAAAAGCGTAATTAGAGTAAAAGTGTTTGAGTGCAATCCCATTAATGCAGTAAGATATAAAAAAGAAAAGAAACAAGCCACTATATTCTGTCAATTAAGAAAAATAAAAGGAAAAGTTGAATGCTCTTTTAAAAACAAAGCGAAGCAGACAGCTTTAATAACAATTCTCCGGCCTGTTATGCCGTCTTGCTTTTTTTTTTTAAATTGCATTCTTCAGCGAGGTGATTGGAAAAGGTTCTTGAAGATAATTTACAGAGGCCATGTGAGAGTGGCACAACGCCACCGGCCCTCTCTCGCCTCTTAATTGGCCAGTGTCACTCTCTTTCTCCAGCACTCAAGAGCTCAGGAGATGGAAAGCCTCCTCGTCTCTCTCTCTCTCTCTCAGTTCCCAAGGAAACAACTAGGTCGCTCTCACACTGCAGCTTTTTCTTTTCTCCATGTCTGCATTCATGAGCTTCAACCAACAGCCAACAAAACATCTTTCAATCAATGATTCTTTCACTAATGTATCGCTAATGTGAGCGTTATGAGAAGCATTGTGTCCTATATGAAGAGCTTCCTGTTGTTGTTTGTGTTGTTGTGGCGAGGATCACATCTCACATCTCACATCTCACATCTCACGCCACGTTTCCATTTTGTAACGCTTATTTCACACCGTGATATAACGGCTCTGTTGAAGATGTTGCATCATGTCTCCACGACGACCGATTCTCTGATGCCGTAGCCTTTCATAACATATGAGACCGGTCATGTCAAGAGAGAGAGAGAGCCACACCTGTAGCTGTGAGAGTGTGTGTGTGTAGTAATATGGTATGGGAATGCACAGAAGTTTATTTAATCCTAGGAGGAGGAAGGAAGGAAGGAAGGAAGGAAGGAAGGAAGGAAGGAAGGAAGGAAGGACAAATGGAAGGAAGGAAGAAAGGAAAATGGAAGAAAAGGAGGAAAGAAGGGAGGAAGGAAGGAAGGAAGGAAGGAAGGAAGGAAGGCAGGAAGGACAAATGGAAGGAAGGGAGGAAAAAGGAAGGAAGGACAAATGGAAGGAAGGAAGGAAAATGGAAGAAAAGGAGGAAAGAAGGAAGGAAAGAAAGAAGGACAAATGGAAGGAAAGAAGGAAGTTAGGAAGGGAGGAAGGAAGGAAGGGAGGGAGGAAAGACAAATAGAAGGAAGGGAGGAAGGAAGGAAGGGAGAGAGGAAGGAAAGAAGGAAGGAAGGAAAAGAAGACAGTAAGGAAAAAGGGAAGGAAGGATGGACGGATGGACAGAAGGACGGAAGGAAGGAAGGAAGGAAGGAAGGACAAATGGAAGGAAGGACTGAAGAAAGAAAAAGAAGGCAGTAAGGAAAAAGGGAAGGAACGATGGAAGAAAGGAAGGAAGGAAGGAAAAGAAGACAGTAAGGAAAAAGGGAAGGAAGGATGGACGGATGGACAGAAGGACGGAAGGAAGGAAGGAAGGAAGGAGGGACAAATGGAAGGAAGGACTGAAGAAAGAAAAAGAAGACAGTAAGGAAAAAGAGAAGGATGGATGGATGGATGGAAGAAAGGAAGGAAGGAAGAAAGGACAGACGAACGAAAGAAAGGAAAAGAAGACAGGAAAGAGAGATGGATGAAAGGGAGGGAGGAAGGAAAGAAGAAAGGAAGGAAAGAAGCAAAGAAGGAAGGAAGGAAGGAAGTATGGAAGGAAGGATGGAAGAAAGAAAAAGAAGACAGTAAGGAAAAAGGGAAGGAAGGAAAGATGGAGGGAAGGAAGGACAGACAAACGGAAGAAAGGAAAAGAAGACAGGAAAGAGAGATGGATGAAAGGGAGGGAGGAAGAAGGAAGGAAGGAAAAGAAGACAGGAAGGAAAGTGGGCTGGATCGGACTCCTCGGCCGGCCGGTTCTGGCCCACGAGCCACATGTTTGACACCCCTGCTCTACATGAAAAGTCAGAAAACATTCAAATTTGGTTTATAACAAGTTAAAGTAACTATTCTGTTCATAAAGAGCAATTTATCTTTCAACCTGCCGGATGTTAAGGAAGTTAGATTGAGTTAATAACTATAATATTTATATCTATTTTACTACTATAATTAGTAAAATAGAGAAAAAAGAGGTTTTAGTGTGTAAAAATATGTGTTTTAGATTCTCTCTATAAGCAGCTTCAATATAAAGGATTTAAATTGTTTTTATTTTACTGCTTGTGTCTTCTCTTAAAATGACAAAATGTTCAGATATATGATATTTTACAGATTACAGAAACATCTTAAACATCTTAAAGTAAAAACACCGAGAAGTTAAAAGAAAAAATCCTGAAATCTAAAAACACATTTTAAATTAAAAAAAAAAACAGCATCCACATCACAAAGGCCAATGTCATTTAAAAGCTACAATAAAAATGTTATTTAAGATTATTATAAAATCTGTGACATGACTCTATAAATAAGTCCTAACCCTCTAACAGCAGGATGTGCAGCAGACAGCTGTTGCACAACACAAACACAGCACCAGTGTCAAAAACAAACTGGAAACATGATTTCCTCGAGGAAGACAGTGTGATGTGTGATGCGTTTGAAAGCTACAAGAAAAGTCAAGAACGAAAAAGAAAAGAAAAGTCAAGAACGAAAAAGAAAAGAAAAGTCAAGAATGAAGTTTTTATAACCTTTTTTTTGCTGAAATGTGTCATATTTGGATTTCTCTGCAAAAAATGGTAAAAAAATGTGATATTTTTCACATTAACCCTCCTGTTGTCCTCGAGTCAAGGAAGGAAAGGAAGGAGGAAGGAAGGGAAAGAGGGAGGATGGAAGAAGGAAGGAAGGAAGGAACGAACGAAGGGAGGGAAGGAAGGAAGGAAGGAAAGAAGGAAGGAAGGAAGGGAGGGAGGGAGGGAAGAAGGAAGGGAGGCAGGAAGGAAAGGAGGGTGGGAGGGAGGCAGGAAGGAAAGGAGGAAGGGAGGGACGAAGGAAAGGAGGAAGGAAGGAAGGAAGGAAGGAAGGAAGGAACGAAGGGAGGGAAGGAAGGAAGGAAGGAAAGAAGGAAGGAAGGAAGGGAGGAAGACGGAAGGAAGGGAGGAAGGGAGGGAGGAAAGAAGGAAGGAAAGAAAGGAGGGAGGAAGGGAGGAAGAAGGAAGGGAAGGAAGGAAAGAAGGAAGGAAGGAAGGAAGGAAGGAAGGCAGGAAGGAAGGGAGGAAGGAAAGGAGGAAGGGAGGAAGGAAAAGAAGGAATGGAGGAAAGAAGGAACAGTCAAAACAGACGGGGTCAATTTGACCCGGGAGGACGACAGGAGGGTTAAATATTTAGACATGTTATAGCAGGAAAAGCACAGGCAGGATCTGAATTAATAATCATTTAACCATCATTCATTTTATTATCTACACCTGAGCTTTGTCAAAATGTCTTCCATAGAGAACAACAAACCTAAACTGGCTTCATCTTGATTATCAAATATAGGAAAAAAAAAAAATCTGGAGCATCAGACGCTGATCTGCTGACAGAGACTTCAGACACAATGATGTAGGAAGCCACATGAGGCATCAATGTGCCTGAGGCCGACACACACACACACACACACACACACACACACACAGCCACCACTTGTAAAGCCGAGTGGACTCAGAGCTGCAGCTGCTGCCCTGATCCACACCCTTCAGCCTCTGTGATAATGATAATGATGAGGATGATGATGATGATGCCGATTAGAAGCTGAAGAGTGTTTTTTTCTTTCCATTAACCTGACGTGAACATATGCATCAACGCTCCGTGTAAGTCAAAAGTCAAGACACTTGACTTCTAACATCGAATTGACGTCAGATTTTTCATGCACGTCCACAAACGACGTATACTGGATCAGATTCTGGCTTGAGATGTAAAGATGTATTATATTGTGTATTAAAATTGAAATCTGACTCCTACTGTTTCTTTACGTTGCATCTGCTGCCAATATTCCAGATATTCCAGTAAATGTAGACCTGGATGTTGTGCATGATATATTTTAAAAAGCAACTTTACAATGTTTTTAATTTCATCCTTCAACTTGATTTCATGTCAGCTACAATAAATTGAAGGGGTGAAAAAGTTCCCAAACTCCGGTCCTCTGAAATGAGGCCAACGTGGAAGTAACTTAGAACTGCATTCTATCAAAAGGCCACCAGGGGGCGACCGTCTCTATACAAGTCAATGGAGAATTCACCAACTTCTCACTTGATTTCTAACCTCAGTAAACGTTTTCAAAATGTGTTTATGGTCTCAATCGCTAGTTTAAAGCCTTCTTCAATGCAGTATGATGTTCATTTGGGACATTTTGGCCTCCCTGATTTTATATGTGACGATAAAGCAGGGTATGCATTAGGGCGTGGCTACGTCCTGATTGACAGGTTGATTGACCAATGTCCTCCAGATCCAGCCCTCGCAACCATAGCAACCTTCCCGCTCCGCCTCATGCCCATATAAGTAGAATCCGTGTTTTTATTTTTCCCAGCATGCACCTGAAATTTTCAAGATGGCGCTGCCTAGATTCGAAACTTTTGGCTTCTGAGCAGCAGTCCACAAACCAATGGGTGACATCACGGATGTTGCGTCCATTTCTTTTATACAGTCTATGGGTTAACATATGCGACAAGTGGAAAGACTGCTCTGAACACTTCGATTGCAAAGTTTCTTGATTTCATGTCAGTTACCATACATTTAAAAGTGTGACAAGTCGAAGGGGAGAAAAAAAAAAGAACAAGTTGTCAAACTGCAGCATAATAATCATCTTTGAACAGTGTCATTAATCTACAATGAATTTCACATCTGTCACTAGTTGCAGTAGGCATTAAATACTCAGTCTGAGCCAGTTTCAGCTTATAAAACTACTTTTGATTTGTAGAACTCAATTTCATAAATCACAAACTTGCCTCAAGGAGCTTTACTATTTTCCCCGTGACACAACATCCTCTGTCCTTAGACCTTTGATTCAGATAAGACCGGTTTCCCACAGACCTTTTTTTAAAAAGTCTTGCATAAGATTTTCATAATTTAAGGTCATAAAATGTTATTTTTAATTATGGAATAGGTCTTCACTTTTGAGGTGATGCCTTACTTTGCAGGAGAAATATCCACTTATTTAAATTATAGTTTGGTCTTCAGTTCAGCTCTTTTCTTCTTCTGGTACTGTAATGATAAATTTGATGTCCGATTAGCTGGAGGAAGGAAGGAAGTAAAGATGGAAGGAAGGAAGAAAGGAAGGAAGTAAAGATGGAAGGAAGGAAGGAAGGAATGAATGGAAGGAAGGACAGAAGGAAGGAAGGAAGGAAGGGAGGGAGGAAGGGAGGGAGGAAGGAAGGAAGGAAGGAATGAATGAATGAATGAATGAATGAATGAATGAATGAATGAATGAATGCATGAGAAATATCCACTTATTTAAATGATGATTTGGTCTTGAGTTCAGCTCTTTCTTCTTCTGGTACTGTAATGATGGGTTCTCCGCAGGCCGTCTGCTCTCACAGAAGAACACATATTGTTATTTCTGATGGTCGCTAGAATCTACTAACAATCTGACTAACAATGTTGTTAGTGCGGCCAACACGAAGGAGAGCGACAGATTTTAAATTTAGTGTCCGCTTAGCTGGAGGAAGGAAGGAAGGACAAATGGAAGGAAGGACAAATGGAAGGAAGGAAGGAAAAGAAGACAGAAAGGAAAAATGGAAGAAAGGTAGAGAGGAAGGAAAGAAGAAAGGAAGGAAGGAAGGAAGGAACAAAGGAAGGAAGGAAGGACAAATGGAAGGAAAGAAGGCAGGAAGGAAAAATGGAAGAAAGGGAGGGAGGAAGGAAAGAAGAAAGGAAGGAAGGACAAATAGAAGCAAGGGAGGAAGGAAAGAAGAAAGGAAGGAAGGACAAATAGAAGCAAGGGAGGAAGGGAAGAAAGAAGAAAGGGAGGGGGAAGGAAAGAAAGAAGGAAAGAAGGAAGGAAGGAAGGAAAGAAGGAAGGAAGGAATGGACGGAAGGAGAGTGGCAGATTTTAAATTTAGTGTCCGCTTAGCTGAAGTTTACAGGTTTAATGGACTGTTAAAGTGGATGAAAGGTAGATACACGGTGCGTTCAGGGCCTCTGAGAGAAATGTGTACTAATGAGAACTCACAATTTATTTATCTGTCTTATTCTATTTCAGCTTAATTTTATTCCCAATGTAATACTTTTAATTGCTTTTGAATGTCTTATTTTGTTTGCCACGTGTTGCTTTGATATTTTATCTTTATTTCATGTTTTATATAAAGCACTTTGAGTTGCCTTATTGTTTTATACAACGCTGTCAAAATGAACAAGCCAAGCAAATTGTAATTAAATCTAATGTAAAGTGAAACAGTGCAATACAGTTAATTGCATTTGGCCTTAATTTGATTACTTTGTGTGTGAAAATGAAAAAAAAAAGCTCTGCAGGAAATATATTAGTATTGTCATATTGATTTAAACAGAGCTCAGCCTTAAAGTGCATTTGTGTTGCTGTAAAAAGGATAATAGATTTTCTGTCGAGGTCTTAAAAAAAGCTTTAAATTTGATTTCAAGTCCATTAAACATTAAAAACAGCTTTTAAAACATCATTCAGGAAGAGTGATATGATTGTCTAATATACAGCTTACAAAAGTATCCAAACCTCTTACAAATGTCTGTTTTTATAGTTTCAAAATAAAAGCAGATCTCTACAAACTGATCAAAATCCATTATAAATATAAAGAAACAGACTATAATCATCATAGAATTGAATGTAAATCCAAATCTTTGCTTGTGTGTTGTTGCTATAATTCATCTTTAAGTATCTGCTTTGAATGATGAGTCTCTGAGTGACTGTGAGCAGCTGCATGAGGCTTACCAGCTTCTTTACTCGTGGCTGAGGTCAAAGGTCAGGCCCCTCTCAATAATCCCTCATTTGGTGCAAGGTGGCAGAGAGGTGTCCGATTTCATAGAGTACATTTATTTAAAGTGTTTTTGTTTTTGTCTATGGAGAAAAAATAGTGTGTTTACTATTATGGGACACTAAAATAGTCACTGAATACCTTTTTAAAAATTGGATTAACTCTTTAAAATGTCTGGAAAAAACATTAGAGCTCATTTAGCAGAATTAACTCAAGTAAATATTCAGCATTAACTATAAGTCCACCTCTGAAGGCTGTGTGACACCCTGTTTCCTGGTAGGTTTGTAGAAAGAAAGAGAGAAGGAGGGAGGAAGGAAGGGAGGAAGGAGAGAAAGAGAGACAGGGGGAAGAAGGAAGGGAGAAAGGAAGGAAGGGAAGGGAGGGAGGGAGGGAGGGAGGAAGGAAGGAAGGAATGAAGGAGGAAGGAAGGAAAGAAGGAAGGAATGAAGGGAAGGAAGGAAGGAAGGAAGGAGGGAAGGAAAGGAAGGACGGAAGGAAGGAAGAAAAGGAAGGAAGGAAGGAAGGAGAGAAAGAGAGAAGGAGGGTGGATGGAAAGGAAGGAAGGAGAGAAAGAGAGAAGGAGGGAGGAAGGAAAGGAAGGAAGGAGAAAAAGAGAGAAGGAAGGAAGGAAGGAAGGAAGGAAGGAAGGAAGGAAAGGAAGGAGGGAAAGAGGAAAGAAGGAAGGGAGGAAGGAAAAGAAGGAATGAGGGATGGAGGAAAGAAGGAAGGGAGGAAGGAAAGGAAGGAAGGCAGGAAGGAAGGAAGAGAGGAAGGAGAGAAAGAGAGAAGGAGGAAAGAAGCAAGGAAGGAAAGGAAGGAAAGGAAGGAAGGAAGGAGGGAAGGAGGAAGAAAAGGAAGGAAGGAAGGAAGGAGGGAGGGAAGGAAAAGAAGGAATGAGGGAAGGAAGGAGTGAAGGAGGAAAGAAGGAAGGGAGGGAAGGAAGGAAGGAGAGAAAGAGAGAAGGAGGGGCGAAGGAAGGAAGGAATCATTTAGTTTTCAGACACATTCCTCAGTAATCACCTTTGATCAGGTATAATGAGATTGATCAATACAATAATGAGAATATATAGACACTTTATCTATCAAGAATAAATCACATTGTCACCTTATCATCATTTCATGAGAAGAGGTAAAAAATATTTCATTCCAACTTTATGAGCAACCGTGTATTATTTTATTCTCTTACTTTCTAATTCATCTTTTACTATGTCTTATTCTGCTTGTAGGTCTTGTGTAAGTTGTTCATTTAGTGAATATAATGATTCTGACTCTGAAATAAATGGAAATATTAAGCAGTTTTAAGACTAATGTAGAAATCAGCACCTTTTTAACATGAAGCTGATGAGTTAGAGGTAGTTCCTATCTTTGGCCACTAGGGGCATCACATTAACACCACACTGTCTTCTTCACCACTGTGCTCACTCCTCTGAACTCATCTAACATGGTTACAGTATAAATTTAACCTGATAGCTTTAATTAGAAGTTTGTGTGATGTTATCAAAAGTTTCATATTAGGAAAATAAAATCAGTTATTGTTGGAAACCCTGATTATAGGTTTTAAAGGTGGTGTTACATAATTAAATTGTTTATTTTTGAGTCAGTTTTGATATGTTGAGAGCATCCTATTAGAATAAAATGATTAATTTACTGCAAATATTCATCCATCCTGGTCAATGGATGATGTATTTGACTACAGCAGAGTTAACAGATTTGGACTTTTAAAAGTGATAGACTGACAAAGCAACACATTTACAAGATTTTTAAATGTCAAAAATGACTGCATTGCTGCTAAAGCCCTGTTGTTAGATTTTTTTAATAGCTTTGGATCAGACTGGACTGCTGTGATTGTGAGTTTGTCTGTTTTTAGTATAGAAACCAGCATGATCCAATTAAAATATCAATTTCTTTGTATTAATCTGTGTTGTATAATGACACAGTTCATGGTAAAGCACATTTTACACTCTTAATATTACAGATAGCTTGCACTTGAGGACCATATTGTTTTTTTAAAATAAAGAATAAACAGTAAAAATGCTCTTTCTCAAAGTACTAATGAATATTTTAATTTCTAATTTTTCATTAATAAGCCGTTTATGATCTAAAACACACACACACACACACACACACACACACACACACCTATTTACCTGAATTAACATCACAGTCATTAATAGCATGTCTCTTTCATTCGTCACCATGGCAACCGCCTTATTTTATCAGCAGAGAACAAGCTGGAGGTGTTGTTGCTCTAACAGTTGTTGCCTGGTTGTTGACAGCAGGCTGGCTGTCGAACTGGTGACACTGGGAGCCCAGTCATCCTCCCAGCACTGTGAACTTCAGCCCAGTGCAGCTGTGGCCCCCCGTAGCAATATGCTGATCTATATTTACCGACCCGATACGTACAGCTGCTGGATGCAGAGTGCTGACGACGTGTCCTACATTTTCCCTCTCAGATATACATTACTGTATCCAGCGGCTTCTCTCCGCTTGACTCGAGATCACTGTCAGAGCAACAGGAGCCTCGCTGAGAGGAGCTTTAAAGGAAACGGCCCCCAGTTTCGGCCTATTGTATTCAACTGGGTTAGCTGGATCTTTCTTGTTTTTCAAGGCTGGATTACCAACAGGGGAAAAGCTGGGCCTCACAATCCCAAGGGCCCCAGGAAGCCCCAGTACAATAACAACTGATCTGATATAGGGCCTTTACTCCAACTTGCAGCCCTGTTTTAAAGAGGGTGATAATTCAGTTTTAATTTGGATATGACATGAGAGCTAATTTGTGTTTAGGAAGCATCTGACATGACGAATGAAAAGAAATTATCACTACTGCTACAGCATCCTTTTTTTAAAGAGAGGCTTAACTCAAAACTGAAATATGTTGCATATTCCTCAATTCAATTTGTCTTTAATCAGATTACCACATGACAAATCTGTGTGTGCTTCAGTTTATGTTTCAGCTCAGGAACACAGTACACAACACACACACACACACACACACACACACACACACACACAGTAGGACGACAGCGAGTTAAGGATTAGGGTTAGGACCCAGCAGCTGACTTCTGCCTCGGGGGCCACCAAGTGCGACTATTTGAGGTCACGTCTAAGGAGCATGAAGTTGTTAATGAAGTGAGTTCAATTGATCAACAGTGTGTCGGATCATTTTGTTCTTATCATTTGCAGCAAGCTGGGGGAACATGTCTTTAACTCCCAGACCCCTCAAGGCTGTTTCCTTTCCAATCCACTTTTCTCCCTGTCATCAATTAGTCAGTCAGTTAGTGAGGCTCCTGATGTTTTTCAGATGACCCTTGGCTCATCTCTGGTGGTGGGAGATCGGACCAAGTGGAGCCAAAACAACTTAACGCTCGAAAGAATCATAGACTGTATAAAAGAAATGGGCGTAACATCCGTGACGTCACCCATTGGTTTGTGGACTGCTGCTCGGAAGCCAATAGTTTCGAATCTAGGCAGCGCCATCTTGAAGATTTCAGGTGCATGCTGGGAAAAATAAAAACACGGATTCTACTTATATGGGCATGAGGCGGAGCCGTGGGCGGAGCGGGGAGGTTGCGATTGGTTGTGAGGGCTGGATCTCGAGGACATTGGTCAATCAACCTGTCAATCAGGACGTAGCCACGCCCTAATGCATACCCTGCTTTATCGTCAAATATAAAATAAGGGAGGCCAAAATGTCCCAAATGAACATCATACTGCATTGAAGAAGGCTTTAAACTAGCGATTGAGACCATAAACACATTTTGAAAACGTTTACTGAGGTTAGAAATCAAGTGAGAAGTTGGTGGGGCCATTGACGGTCACCCCCTGGTGGCCTTTTGATAGAATGCAGCTCTAAGTTACTTCCGTGTTGGCTTCATTTCAGAGGACCAGAACTCCATGCCTGGAAAGAACCCATCCCAACCAACCCTTACCACATTATCCTTCTTCTTCCTGACCGCCCATCACCCAAAAAAACCTCAAGATGGAGCAGAACCCAATCTCCTTCACCAAGAAGGCCCAGCTCGATGATGGTGCGTTTCTACTCCAAGATCACAGAGTCTATCCTAAACTCCTCCATCACCGTCCGATGTGCTGCTTGCCCCCTGCCAAGAAAGCCTGCCATCCCTCCAGGACCAATGATGCGGACAGGAAAGATTGTGGCTAAACTTTCCCACGCTGGACACAAGCTCCTCTTCAAACCACACGGCACAAGAACAGTTTCTTCCCGACTGCAGCTGGCCTCATCGACAAGCCCCGAGATCACCCATTGACACAGACTGTTATCCTGACCCCCCCCCCCCCCCCACTGTATAAATCACATGTACATATACACCAACTGTACATTAGCACACATATCCACATCTGATTTATCTTGCACATGTCCTTTAACTTCATACGTCAATAGTTCCTGCACAAAACTGCACTACTCTGCTATTTTTAAAATCGTTCTTATGACACTGTTCAATATATTCTCTTGTTGATTTGACACATATGCTTCTTGTCACGTATGCTTCTTGTATTTGGCAGTACTTCCCTGTTTTTGTCCTCGCACGCTGCTCATTGTTATGCATCACCAGACCAAAGCAAATTTCTTGTTTGTGAAAAACCTAGTTGGCTGGAAACCTGCTTCTGATTGTGACAACGATAGAGCTGAAAGTGGATAGTGAAAACCTACATTTATGTATGGAGAGAGAGAGGGAGAGAGAGAGAGAGAGAGAGAGGGGGGGGGGGGGGGGGGTTTGGCATCGTCCATGTTTGTCTACAGTCTGAAACTTTGCACGTTTTGGCACCAGATACAAAAAAGTTAAAGTTTGAAGATCTTGAACTTTAGTTCTCATGTGCTGACCTCGAGAAAACGGAACAAAAGGTCATGTTTACCAACTCAAACAGTGTCCGTGCCGGCTTGTACTAACAGACACTGAGGAGATGAGAGCTTTAATACCTAATTAACCTATTATTCAGGTTGTCTGCTGAATAATTGTTTCTTGCTTGCAGCTAAAATGTATGTTTTCAACCTATTAGAGCCCCAGATGATTAAAACCCATAAGATGTTGAAGTACTATATAACACTCAATAACACTCATTAGAAAACATAACCAGGCCTGATCAGCTAGTAATTAACCTCTACATTAGTATGTGGTACATTTTTAATTTAAGTGTAGCAATAAATGAAGGTAATAATAATTATGAATGGGTTTTAGACAGGTGGGGGTAAAGTCTCCTCTTTTCTTAATGGCTTCATGATTTTTGTGCATTCTTGTTTTCTTCCTGTTATTTTTCCATCTATACAGCGAAGGAGCATCCTAGCAACAAGTGAAACGTTGAGGCCTATACCTGCAGCAGCTCCAGTCCAGAAAAATCCGATATAAACAAAAGATAGAAAATAGCAGGAATGCAGAAGGGTGGGTTCTGGGTCAGAAAGTGTTCATTGCCCAGATTGATGGTGTGACACATGTGAGGCCCTGTTTCTGTGAACTGCATTCCTTGTGCAGGGAGGCCTCCAGGATAGGGGCTTGCTGCAGTATTCTTGTGCCTGCCTGTTTAATCACATTTACAGGATGCCACAAGCCGCGGCCAGGGACTGCCTGAGCCGCCTGGAACGGACTCAAGAGCTCACATGGCAGACCATGCTTGTTCTGTGCGTCTCCTCTGCCAAGGCACGCCTCTTTCCTCCTAAATCCAAACCCAAACCAATGCCGGCGCCCGTCGATCAGCGCTTCCCCCGCCCAAACAGAGGCCTCCGCTCCTCCTCCATTCCACCTCCGCGCCTGCTTCCACTTCAGGTCTTCGGTATAGCTTGTTCCCTACTTCGAAAGTAGGTCACTGTTTGCTTTGTATTATTCAGCAACTGGAATGATTGTGTGGTGAGGGTTCTTGACTGTGATCTAGGTGACATGCAGCCAGCCAGCAGTGTGTAGAGTAAAGGAGAGAGAGAGAGAGAGAACGAGAGAGAGAGAGAGAGAGAGAGAGAGAGAGAGAGAGAGAGAGACCCGCCATGCAACAACAACACACCCCGACCGGTCGATTAAGATAATGTTTGGCACCGAACAGCAAAGTGAAACTTCCCAGTTGAGTTCTGCCCTCTCATACCTTCCCAGCAGCAACTCCCTTAGTGCGTGACCCCTCTGTGCCCGTGGGGTAGGGGGTGTGTGTGGGGGGGGGGGGCTCGGCTGGTGAATTTCATGCCACCGAGGAAAACAGATGGATCCTTAATGAGCGGGTGCGTGATGAGGCTGATGAATAAACAAGTGTTGCTAAAGCTGTGAGCTTACAGAGCGGGCGAGGTCACAGACGAGATGAGAGGTCATGATATGTTTTAACATGGAAGAGCAATGAAATGAAATGAGGCTTCTCCACACACACACAAACACACACACACACACACACACACACACACACACACACACACACACACACACACACTAGATGAACTCATATCCTAGTTCATTTACTCTTTACAGCAACGCCTGCACAGTCAGCAGTGCATTGATGAATCTAGCAGGAGTTTAGTGGATGTGTGTGTGCTGCTGGGTATGAGATATTTACTTTTTTTTTTTTTTTTTTTTTTTTTTTCTAGATATGAATTCAGTCCACGAGGGCTTTAAGCTCAAGCTGGGATCCTACCTGGAATGCAATGCTGTTACATAACTCAGAGGACTTTGGATGCTCTATGATTGATGTTGTGGCATTATTATTATTATTATTATTATTTTTTTTTTTTTTTGGATTAACTTTATCTGACAAAACAACACACACATAATCAAAAACACTGTGTCAAAGCAAGGTGTAAAAATCTGTTAACTCCTGGATTCCCATCTGTTGAATCCCACACAAACACACACACACACACACACATCATTCATTCTCTCATTTTTTTCATTTTCCACTCACTGAATAAATAGCAGCTGTAATAACCGCGGATGATATAAGCTGTCACCGCGTTTAATGTCATTGACGAAAAGGCCGAATGCCACCGAGCGGAGCAGACTTGCAGGTTTTCAAAATTGATACGCTGGCCAGAAGAAAGACGGGCGAATGAAGCAGGAATAAATCATCTCCCTGCTTCCTGCTGCGGTTCTGATAACCTTTTCCTTTCCTCATTAAACAGATGGAGATTACAGATGTTCCCCCTTTTTGGTGGTTTCATCTCAGCGTGATAAAAAGCCATCAAACAAGGCCGTCTGACAGTACCTGCCTCGCTGTTTGCAGCTTCCCCTAGCATTCATCTTTGTAACTAATCCTCAATCATTACATTTAAATAAACATTATGAGGTCTCCGGTTTCTGTGTTTTGCAAAGATGCTTTAACTCAGAGGTGTCAAACTCATATTCATTCAAGGGCCACATACAGACCAATTTGATCTCATGTGGGCCGGATCATTAAAAAGATGGAGGGAAGAAAGACAAAAGGAAAGAGAGAAGAAAGGTAGGAAGGACAGACGGAAGGAAGGACAGATGGAAGATACGGAGGAACGAACGAACAAAGAAAGGAAAACAGGAAGGTAGGAAGGACAGAAGGAAGGAAGGACAGATGGAAGAAACGGAGGAAGGACAGATGGAAGGAAGAAAGGAACGAAGAAAGGAAAAAAGGAAGGTTGGAAGGAAGAAAGAAAGAAACGAAGAAAGGAAAAAAGGAAGGTAGGAAGGACAGATGGAAGGAATGAAAAAAAGGATAAAAGGAAGATAGGGAGGAAGGACAGATATGGAAGGAAGGACAGAAGGAAGAAAGGAAGGAAGGAAAAGAACACAGAAAGGAAAGTGGGCCGGATCACACCCCTCGGCGGGCCGGTTCTGGCCCACGGGCCGCATGTTTGACACCCCTGCTTTAACTTGTCTGTTTTTTTCCTCTTATTACGTAAAAAGATACGGGAATATTGTCGTCTATTGTTGCCAATTGATTACCAAGAAACACTCCCCCGTCACTAGCCGACAGGTATGAAGGTGTGGATGATGATGTAATGTTGTGTAATTAAAATGTGTCAGATATGTGTCATTATAAAAAAACAAAAAACAAAAAAAACAAGAACAAGTGACGCTGACCGTTTTTCAATTAGCTTTTCACGCGATGTGAGAAGTTGTGATACGTGTTCTGCGAAAGGGGAAAATCACAGAATGAAACAATAAGAAACAAGATGGAAACTTTCTGCCTTCAGCATGTGGTCATTTAACTTGGTTTCAATTCCCGATGTTCATTTTTAGCGTTTCAGTTTCAGTGAAACTTTCGTGAACAGCAGAAACTGTGAAGCCACAATTTACAGTAACTTATAATGGTAAAAACAGCACAAACAATATATATATGGAAAGTTTTACAAGACTATAACAATCAATCATCATGAGCTGCTAGTCATACCAGAACAAATGAGGCAAGTCAAACATGCTGACTGATTGTGTTTGGGAGTAATACTTGGCCTTTAAAGAATAGTAGGGTGGTGTCAAAAAAACACCAGAGCAAAAGTGTAAAGAAGAGATAAAGCATGTTGTGTGTGAGTGTGTGTGTGTGTGTGTGTGTGTGTGTGTGTGTGTGTGTCTTTGTTTTTACCCGCTAACATAAGAAGCTATTGTTAGTATACCTTGGCAAACTTAGCAGCACAGTACAAAGATTCACTGTATTTCAGACACTTGACCTTTTCTTGAAACTTACTTAAATACTTTCGGGTCATCATCATCATCATCATCATCATGTGTCATCATTGTTCCTTTCTTTCTTTTTTTGGGTTTTTTTTTTTTACTATTCGATCTTAATCTACTCCATTCATATTTAGAGAAATCAGAGTGTGGCTTCTTCAGTTGTTCAGGACTCACATTTATACAAAGTTATATTTTTATATTGTCATTTGACCTCAATGTGACTTATTTCAACTTCAGTTTTACTAGCTAATTAGTCAAGTCAAGTCAAGTTTATTTATAAAGCACATTTAAAAACAACCTCAGTTGAACCAAAGTGCTGCACAGTTATTAAAATACAATGTAATTACACACAATATAATAATAAATAAAAACAATAAAAGGAATAATTACTGTCACACTGCATCTCTTGGTAGTTATTTTTCATTATATCACTCAAATGATTGGTCCAAAAACTGTGAATCGAACTTGTCTTGACGAGGAATACCTTCACCCAGAGATGAGGAAAGCAAACAAACTTGTGTGTGTGTGTCTTCGATCTTAATTTACTCCTTTCATTTTTAGAGAAATCAGAGTGAGTGTCCAGTATGGCTTCTTCAATTGTTCAGGACTCACATTTATACAAAGTTATTCCACTTAAATTGTACAAGTTTAGATGCAGGATTGTCATTTGACCTCAATGTGACTTATTTCAACTTCAGTTTTTACTAGCTAATAAATGTCACACTGCATTTCTTGGTAGTTATTTTTCATTATTTCACTCAAATGATCTGTCCAAAAAGTGTGAATCAAACTTGTAATACCTTCACCCAGAGATGAGGAAAGCAATAAAACTTATGTGGATGTTTTAAGGCAGCAAAGTAAATGAAATACAGCAAGTATGTATAGTAAAATAATAATAGGCAAGGCAAGGCAAGGCAAGGCACCCCCCCATAATAAAAGCAATAAGTACAGAAAAATAGAAAGACATAAATAAAATGATTGCAGCATAAAATAATAAATTAGCTTTAAAATCATTAAAAGGACATAGAGTGCAAATGAAAGATTAAAATGTAAAGTGCTTTAAAAGAGCTCAATCATAAGCTCAGGAGAAGAGAATAAGCTAGCATTATCAAAAGCCAAGAGTTAGCTTATCATTAGCTTAAGTATTTCAACAGTAACCTTATAAATGGAGTAATGCTAGCAAGAAATAACAGTATGAGACCTTTTTTTTTTTTTTTGCTTTTCATTGCTGACTCTTTATCTTACTTTACAACAGTGAATTTCACTTTCACTCATTTCAGCCACCGAAATCGTCAACCGACAAAGAAGTGGTCTTTTCCTACTACCGTGTGGAGTTTTTAAACACATTGTTTAAAAAATGACCGCAATGTTGAGTGGTTTGTTTCGACCACCACAGTCATCTGTGTGAGAGTATAAAGCTTGACAGTTTTATCAGCAATAAAATGTGTTTTTATTGATTATGAAGTCACTTTTTTGAACTCATGATAGGAAAAATGTGTTCTGTGGCTTTAAAAAATCAAATGTGTTTCCTGACATGCAACCTCTTTCAATCCGTCCTCTAACCACGACTATGACCTTTCTCTCAACCCGTGCAGGCCTCAATCATAAAAACTGAAAATTAGCAGTTTTTTTTTTTCAGTTTTTTTTTGAGGATCTCAGCATGTTTTGTTTCCTCATGACGGACTTGTTGCAATAAGCAGGGCTGAACAACAATCTGCTACAACTAAACTGTCAACATTGAATAAATCTGATTTCTCAATCTCACGGGAGCTTCAGATTTCTATCATGAGATTTCTTTAGTAGAAATTAGCACCACTGATTGGCCAGAGTCAGAAGCTCCCACTGTTTGCTATCACTTACCTTCTTCAAAGGGTTGTGATCTTTAACCCTTAAACAGACCTTACTAGTTATGTCATTTGCACCTCAAGTAAGGAAGGAATGAAGGAAAGAAGGAAGGAAGGAAAGGACGGAAGAAGGAAGGAAAGGAGGAAGGAAGGGAAGCAAGGGAGGAAGAAGGAAGGAAAGGAAGGAGGGAGGAAGGAAGGAAGGTAGGAAGGAAAGGAGGGAATAAGGAAGGGAAGCAAGGGAGGAAGAAGGAAGGAAAGGAAGGAGGGAGGAAGGAAGGAAGGTAGGAAGGAAAGGAGGGAATAAGGAAGGAAAGGAGGGAGGAAGGGAAGGAAGGGAGGAAGAAGGAAGGAAAGGAAGGAGGGAGGAAGGAAGGAAGGAAGGTAGGAAGGAAAGGAGGGAAGAAGGAAGGAAAGGAGGGAGGAAGGGAAGGAAGGGAGGAAGAAGGAAGGAAAGGAAGGAGGGAGGGAGGAAGGAAGGAAGGTAGGAAGGAAAGGAGGGAAGAAGGAAGGAAAGGATGGAGGAAGGGAAGGAAGGGAGGGAGGAAGAAGGAAGGAAAGGAGGGAGGAAGGAAGGAAGGACAGATGAAGGAAGGAAGGAAGGAAGGAAGGAAGGAAGGAAGGAAGGACCCGGGAGGACAACACGAAGGTTAAAGAGTCTGTATCTCCTGGTGCACGTTGTCCGTTTAAGGGTTAAAAGGTTAAATTATGCATGAGACACAGGAGCATGATGTTGGTATCTGCCTCCGTTATGTAATTTGTGTCCATTCTACAAAATTGTACATTTATTTTTAAAAATAAAACAATCCTTTCCAAGGCAGCAAAACAAGGAGAGTGTACGGTGTTGGGGAGGTTTCAGTGGGAACATGCAGCCCACACAGCTGCCTGCTTGTTTGAGCGTGTGTGTTTGTTGTCTGGCTCGGCGGTGGGTATATAGATGGTACTTGTTCTCTTGCCTTGTCCTCGGGAACAAAAGAAAATCATCCAACATGTCCTGCAGAGCTTGAGATGAGAACACTGTTGGCTTTCAAATAAGCACCGTACCGAGGAGGAGAAAGAACCAAAATATGGACTTTCTTTGAAGGAATATTACGTGATTTGATTTATTGTTTTGTGGAAGAAAAACATGTTGGCTCTTTCCAAAAATAGGCCGTAAATAAGCTCTGTGGCAATTGATATTCACACATTTTCCTTCAACATGACACCACAAATCAACAATTATAATTCAACATTTAAAAAAAACCATACTCAGCTTAATTGGACACCATTGCTGTATGATAGATTAGGTTTTGGTTATGAAGACATTCGCTAATAATAACTAAAACTCTTTTCCAGTTATTAGCAGCTATGCTAATGTTTATCGAATGTCATGCGCTGTACTAACATCATTCCCATTTTGACAGGCTGTAATTTATTTGGTGCCAAAATGTTGAACCACAGATACAAATTTCTGCCATAAAAAAAAAAAATTCAAATTCCAGTGGCTCAAAAACAAAGCAGTGGTAATGTGGTGAGGAATCCAGCGGCAAAAGATGTGTGACGGACCGTCCACACGCTGCCCCGAAGTGTCTGACCGAGCGGTCGCATGCATCGACAAACGTGTGTGAGCGTATCCATGTTTGCACAAACACACACACACACACACACACACTCACACACTCCAGTATAAACATACCCACATGTGTCCACTGTCCACATTTACCATTAAAACTGCGATTTCTTACTTTTAGCTTTATCAGTGTAGCCGACTAGCATTAGCCTACTTTATTATGCAACAAGCTAATTTGCCTCTTTGGTTGAAACACACACACACACACACACACACACACACACACACACACACACACACACACACACACTCCAGTATAAACATACCCACGTGTGTCTACTGTCCACATTTACCATTAAAACTGCAATTTCTTACTTTTAGCTTTATCAGTTTAGCCGACTAGCATTAGCCTACTTTATTATGCAACAAGCTAATTTGGTGTTTTTTTGGTTTAATTCATCCCAAAAGCTAAATTTATTCTCTACATCATGCAGGAGACAGCTTGGCAGTTATCATATGTAAATGTTTCAGAGGTTTGAACAGTGATCAGGTCTCTGCAGGTCACTTATATGATCAATAATGGATGGAGTCGTATGTCCCTGCTTTGCTTGTTCTTCCAGTCTTGCCTTATCACTACTGCAGGATCTGCTATAGACAGACACTGCTGACACAGATGTGTCATCGGGCCAAAGCGCGGCCAATGCTGAACCTCCAGCCGCCATCTGCTGTGTGCCCGGGGCGCCTCGCTTAGCTCCGCCCCTTACAGAGAGACACACACACACACAAGCCAGGGCGGAGGTTTACCCCGCGCAACCCCTGAGTGTGGCTTTTTATGCATGCTTACTAACCTTGCTTCTGCCTCAGGAGTCAGGGCGGTTAAACATAAAGAGATCAGACTGTACCCGCCGCACTGCATCAGCACAAATTCACAGCAACACGTCGGACTACCCCCCCCCCCCCCCCCCCCCTCCCCCCTTCACTGTTTTTAAATATAGAGCAAGACTGCCACGTTGAATTATCAGAACTAATAAAGATTAATTACAAGTTTCTGGTTTGGTGAGTTTTAAATCATCTCTCATATCCGTGTTTTCTTGTGCAACAGTTTTTAAATTTTGCTCATCGCTTCCCTGATCTGTGCTTGTTATTGTCAAAGGTGACGGTAATAGCTGGTAAAGTGAGTAATTGCACAGGGGGCCCGAAGCTATAAGGGGCTCCGAAGGCCCCCCGAGGTCAGTTGGTTTTCACGGTTTTATCAGCTGATTTTGACTGATTATCAAAAGTAGAGCCGCTACGATTAGTAAATTAGTCGATCAGGAACAGACAAGCGATTGTTTCATTATCAAAATATTTGCTGATTGTCATTTTTTTTAAGCAAATATGCCAAAAAATTTAACTTTTAGCTTCTTAAATGTGATAATTTAATGCTTATCTTTGTCATACATGTGGATTTTAAACATTTAAAGATGCAACCTTTGACTCTTTTCCCATATTTTCTGTCATTTTAAAGACAAAACTAATCAATTAATCGAAAATAATCAGATTATTATTAATACTAGTGAAGCTGTGTTTAATCTAATCAACTCATAATCAGTTAATTAAATCAAACAAACACAAATTAAACATTATTATTACCGCTTTGTTCTGATTACACTCTGGGTACTGTGAGTACAGACACAGTTCATACAGAGGGCATGTGGTGCAGGTTTTTGCCCTGGAGGCCCCTGATTAATCCAGTCCTGATTAATGCTTTGGTATTATAGCACCAGCACCAGTAGCAGACACAAGACTTCTATTTCCACTAAGCTAATTTTGCTCTTGGACCCTTAAAATAAAAATAAAGAAAAAGAAAGAATCAACCTCATTAACTATTTATTGACCAAACAATCTCAACTCAAGGTCCATTTGAATTTATAGGCAGACTACACTATGGCAAATATCTCACAATAAGTCTCAATATAGAGATTTTATAAACCTTCCTGTCGTCCTCCCGGGTCAAATTGACCCTGTCTGTTTTGACTGTTCCTTCTTTCCTCCTTCCTCCCTTCCTCCCTTCCACCTTTCCTTCCCTCCTTCCTTCTTTCCTCCCTCCCTCCCTTCCTTCCTTCTTCCTCCCTCCCTTCTTTCCTCCTTTCCTTACTTACTTCCTTCCCTCCTTTCCTTCCTTCCTCCCTCCTTTCCTTCCATCGTTCCCTCTTTCTTCCCTCCCTCCTTCCTTCTTTCCTCCTTTCCTTCCTTCTTTCCTCCCTCCCTCCCTCCTACCTTCTCCTTCCTCCCTCCTTTCCTTCCTTCCTACCCTCTTTCCTCCCTCCTTTCCTTCCATTGTTCCCTCTTTCTTCCCTCCCTCCTTCCTTCTTTCCTCCCTCCTTCCTACCTTCCTTCCTTCCTCCTTTCCTTCCTTCTTCCTCCCTCCCTTCTTTCCTCCCACCCCCCTACCTTCCTTCCTCCCTCCTTTCCTTCCTTCCTACCCTCTTTCCTCCCTCCCTCCCTCCTACCTTCCTTCCTTTCTCCCTCCTTTCCTTCCTTCGTTCCCTCTTTCCTTCCTCCCTCCTGTCCTTCCTCCCTCCCTCCTTACCTTCCTTCCTCCCTCCTTCCTTCTTTCCTCCCTCCCTCCTACCTTCTCTTTCCTCCCTCCCTCCTTTCCTTCCTTCCTACCCTCTTTCCTCCCTCCCTCCCTTTCTTCCTCCTTTCCTTCCTTCTTCCTGCCTTCCTCCCTCCCTTCTTTCCTCCTTTCCTTCCTTCTTCCTTGCCTCCTTCCTACCTTCCTTCCTTCCCTCTTTCCTTCCTTGACTCGAGGACAACAGGAGGGTTAAGTAGGGAGGAAGGGAGGAAAGAGGGAACTCTACCCTCCCTCTCTCCTTCCTTCTTTCCTCCCTCCCTCCTACCTTCCTTCCTTCCCTCTTTCCTCCCTCCCTCCTTTCCTTCATTCCTTCCTTGACTCGAGGACAACAGGAGGGTTCTTTCCTCCCTCCCTCCTACCTTCCTTCCTTCCCTCTTTCCTCCCTCCCTCCTTTCCTTCCTTGACTCGAGGACAACAGGAGGGTTAAGTAAATTAAGCCAAATTAAAGATGCAGCTAAATATAAAAATATATATATTTAAAAAGGTGTGAATCAGTGTGAAGTGTATGATGCATGAATGACGATTGTGTGTGTGTGTGTGTGTGTGTGTGTGTGTGTGTGTGTGTGTGTGTGTGTGTGTGTGTGTGTGTGTGTGTGTAGGTGTATGAAAACAAAATAACTAAAGCTGCATAACTAAAAACAAACCAAAAAAAGAAAGATTAACTGAAAAGGGAGAGAGAGAGAGAGAGAGAGAGAGAGAGAGAGAGAGAGAGAGAGAGAGAGAGAGAGAGAGAGAGAGAGTGAGAGAGAGAGAGAGAGAGAGAGAGAGCTGCTTCAGCATCAGAGTGGCAGACAGAAGCTACAGCTGCAGTTTAATTAACATCAACACACTGAGCCCAGGTGCACTGAGTTACTGCATTACTCACCTGCACAGATGAGAGAGAAGTATACTGACTTCTCGAAAAAAAAAAAAAAAAGGGTCAAAAAAAGGTCAGCACAAAGTCAATTTCATACTATGCTTTTAGTTTTGGTTTGACCTCCTATTGCTGCTGGAATAGCCCACTCTCAGTTCTCTTATATGTGGGATCAGTAAAGTTGAACTTAACCTACATTTTGGTTACATAAATGTGTCACACTCAATCAGGGGAATTTAAGTTCATCTTAATTTTTTGTGGTTTTCCAGTTGACATCACCTTACTTTTCTCATGGTGTTTCCATTATTATTATATATATATATATCACTAATTAATATATCATTTTCCTCCAAGCCAGGAGTGCAGATTTGAAAGGTTGACAGCATGTCTTCTATATCAGAGCGGCAAATAAAAGCCCTTTTGACAGGTTCTTTAATAATCTGAAACGGCTTTTAGCACATTGTGAGACACTTACTTAAAAAACCTGAAACTGAAAGCCATATTTATAAATCAAAAAATGAAAGAAATATATTAACAGCTTGTGGTAAGGCATGTTTTTCCTCCCAGATTGACGTTCAATGCAGAAGCTGTCGAGAAACATCCTCCCACACCGGACTGTGATTATTGCATCGGTCAGACATTTGAAGATGGTAAAAATAGCAGTATATTATAGGTGGAGGTGGATGAGCGCAGAGGGTTAAAACCAACGGTGGAGAGCTGCAGATGGAGCTTGCTGCTGTTGCTATTTTCTCCCCGGCAAGCAGAAGAGATGCAGAAAAAGGGCCAGAGCAAGTAGAAGGTTTTAAGCACGTAAGTAAGCCATTCTCTAATTAAAGAGATGATTGGCTCAAAGGCAACCAGCGTGCAAGTGTATATATATGTGTATGTGAAAGTAGGTCGCGTTAACCATAATACGTAAGTGAGTGACAGCGTGAACTTCCCTGATCCTTTGAACTCGCCGCTCAAACCGCAGTCGGTGGAGACGAGAGACACGTTGCCTAGAAACAGAGAAACTGCTTATTCCTCACTTCTCCAAGGTTTTCATATTGTTGTTGTGACGACGCATAAATCACATCGCGGCTCGTCTGCCTGTGTGATCACAAAGACCGAGGCTGATTCTTACCATAAAAAAAATTAAAATACAAAAAAAAAACTCCACAAAAACACAAATAAACAAGAGAAAATACAGTCTGGGAAGCCAAAAGACACAATTTTGTTGTAATATGCAATCACACAGAGAGGCTAAATCACTCAAACTATGACTTATTCTGCCTGGGCTTACATGTTTCTGCCTTTTTCTTCTCAATGAGGTGACATAAGAGTTACGAGAACAAGTACAAATTGAATTATTCATGATGCAGATTTAGTCGAGGGGATCGACTCTGATGAAAAAGCCAGAAGTCGTTGTGATCTAACATAACCTCACGCTACATTATACCTCACATACCATACATCACTTTCTTTCATCTCTAATTCTTTATAACAGTTATGACCTGAAGTGCCCTGCTGCGACACATTTAGATGTCTTGTTAAGGTTTCCAGGACTCCGGAGGATTTACTGAGTAATCCTCCCATCAGCTGGTCAAAGATAGTTGTGGACTATTTCTGTTGGGGGTGATACTACACGGTACTATTCCTGTAGTGTTTTTAATCGTAACTCACCCTTCCCCTTCCTCCTGAAGGGAGACAAGCTGTGCCGCGAAGATTACTGCAGGGTGAGAGTCGTCTACTGGGTGTTTAAGAGCTATAACATATGTCATATTTTATGCTATATAAATAAAAACAGTATACAGATAAATGAATATGTGGAAAGATTTCAATCACCAGAAAGTTAATTGATGATTGATTTCATTGTTTTAAGTCAATTATGAAGCAAAATGACCAAATCTTTACTGCTGAAATGTGAGAAATTGCTGCTTCTGTGTTATATCATATAGGTAACTGGATCTCATTGGTTATTTTAAGACATGATGTGCATCTTATCTGGCATCTTGATTGAAGTGTTGGCTCGCTAGCGGCTTTGTGAAGCTCTGTTTGGCTCTGCGGCGCTTTGAGCTAAATGCTAACGTTAATACGCCAGCATGTTTTACAATGAAGGTGTTAACAAGCCGACAATTACTACCAAGTTCACAGGAAAGAGTGTCCGCACATAGGATTTAGCGCTCTTTAGTAGGCTGGGTTAGCGGCTTTCTGTGATTGTTTTCAATGAGAGTGACGCTTCTGTGTTGCCGTCTTGCATTTTTAAAAGGAGCACCATGAACACCTCGAGTTGAAAAAACAAACAAACCTCAACTCTCTTTTTATTATTGACTGAAAAAGGCAACGTTTCAACACTACCAGGTCTTCATCAGGCAATATTTTTAACGTGTTCATTATCCTAACTTGGCATGTTCGAATGCTAATATTGGCTAACTGGCACTAAAATATATCGTACAGCTGAGACTGAGACTGTATTTTATTAGTTTTGACTTGATTTTAGCACTAGTTGAGATTGCCAATGCCATTTGGATATTTAATATGGGGAACATGGATATTTGGGACAAAGTTTGTGCCAATAAACACATTATTTTATTAATTTTAGTCAATGTAGGACACAATATAGTCTCTTTTTTCTGTTTTAATGATATATGGAAGTTGTAATAACTTATCAACTTATTATGTTGTAACTAGAAAAGCTTGTTCTAATACATTAATTTTGTGAAATAAGAAATTTGAAGATATAATGAGATGAAGTAGTACAACAAAAGATTCTTGTTGAAACAGAATAATTACAGTATCTAGTAATAACAAGAAATGTATGAAAGTATATGAATATTTTACCAAAAGTGGACCAAAGTGGCCAAAGGATTTTCATTGGGTGTTTTTCTCCTTAAAAAGGTCACAAAAATCAAGAAATGGACTTTGCTCATATTTGAGTGACAGTGTTGGCCTGCACAGCTTGTGAGCTTCATAAGGTTACAGGAGGGAGACTGAAAAGGGCAAACCGAAAGAAGCTAAGAACAGGAAATGGAAACAATCGAGAGAGATATGTGAACATGTTTATCTCAACATCCAGTTTTCCCCCCTTTTTTTTGTTCCCCCTTTAAGTAGCTTAAGTAGCTTTTAAAGTTGTTCACATCATCTTGTGTCACACACCACATGATATATTTGGTATCTCTGGACACATCTTTCAGATCTCCTCTATAATTTCATTACAAACCCATGCTTAAAAGGCACGGGTTTGTAATGACTGACTACCAGCAGTTCACTTACTATACATATATATTTATACATAATTACTTAAACGGTAAGACTCTTTGCGTACTGTACTTGTAATTGCATCAACTGATTATTCGTCTTATTCTGTTATTAATCTAATCAAACTATTAGCATCTGGTTTATAAAGCCTGGTTTATCCCTGTTCTTGAAGACTTCCTCTCCCACCATTTGTGTATCACAGACCAGATGCAGTGTTTAGTTTCACCATAGAAACTAAACGCTTGTCGCTTGTTAGCCCTCTGACATTAGCGGCAGTGTGAATCACTTGGCCTGAAGGCCGGCTGGCGGGCCTCCAAGGGGCTTTCGTGACAACACCAGACAGCCGGAGGACAACCCCCTCCAAACACACACAATCACACTGTCTCACACACAGAGAACTCGTCCTCCTGCTACTCTACTCTCTCCCTCCTCTACTCTAAAAGCTGGATCTGCAGACTTCGGTCTGGCTCGGTGCTGGCCGCCTGAGGGCAGGATGACGGTACCACCGGGGGAACAGCTGCTGTTGTCGTACCAACATTGGTACACCGGAAATAACAGACGGGCCTGGAGGACGCTGTGTGCCTTGACAAGTGATGCATCATTTGCTACATTTTCCTGTGAGAGAATCCAGCTCCTAACCCATTTAACTAAACAAACCTGGGCCTAAGTAGACGTCCATAAACATTATCCGATTATGAGAAACCCAGTTAAGACACTTGGCTCGCTCCCACATTAAATGGGTTCCTGTGGCATGGAAACTTATTTTACCTTTGGTTCAGCCCAAATAGGACTTAAACTGGAGTTCTGCCAATAGATGGATTACTGAAAGCATGAAAACACAGTGACCATTCAGTTGTATTATTGTAGCAGGATGCTTCTCATCTGTGAATGGTCGGAAGGCCTTTGTGTTAAACTAGAGAACTACTACTAACTACTACTACTAACTAGAGAGTTAAATTAGAGAAGCTAACAAGACAACCTCGGAGGATGATTGTGTCGTGCGTGCCAACTTGAAATAATCAGTCGAATCAGAACCACAACAGGCAAATGAAGCAGCA
This sequence comes from Scomber japonicus, assembly GCF_027409825.1. Taxonomy (NCBI): domain Eukaryota; kingdom Metazoa; phylum Chordata; class Actinopteri; order Scombriformes; family Scombridae; genus Scomber; species Scomber japonicus. The sequence continues at coordinate 26,663,174 of NC_070595.1, forward strand.
CAGGTTCTGATGAATTATCATCTTATGCAAAAATTGTCCACCAACGTTGCCGAGGAGGAAGTAGCATGCAGATAAAACCGAGGGCGTGGAGGTTAAGGTCGATGGGGGTTTTTGACACTGACATCCTTTAAACTGTTTCATGTACTCAATGTTCCCTCAAGATTTTAGTCACCTAAAACAAGTAACGCCTCCAATAACATATCTTAGTACCTAAATTACATCTCAGCTGAATGCAGATGATGGATGAAACCTCAATGCCCTTTTAGATGATTTGGGAGAACTACTGGACGCTGTAAAAATTAGGGACAGCGCCCTAAAGATGCTATTAAATGGTGACTTGAACTTCCTGGAAAATTGTTTATCTTCAATTACTGATTTCATGCCCAATTACAGAGAGAGGGTGTAACCAAGAAGTCAAATTTGAGACTGTTTACTTCCCTGTTTTACCTACATTGGTGCTCTAGAAAACAGCAGTCAGAAGAATCATTGGTTTGCAACTCAAACGTTAAGTCTCAAGTCACTTGAAGTCCCAAGATAAGACCAACAAGACCAACAAGTCCCAAGTTAAGTCCAGAGCTCTTTTTAAGTCTTTTGGTCCAAATCCAAGTCTAATCCCAAGTTGATAGCGACAGGTGCCAAAGTCAAGACAAATAAGCCCCAAGTCAAGCTCTAAGTCACGATCAGAGCTGTTTCTTACGTTTTATGGTCCAAGTCCAAATTAAGTCTTTAGTCTTTAGATGGTAAGTCCATGTCAAGTCTAAAGTCGAGACCAACAGGTGCCAAATCAAGATAAATAAGTCCCACGTCCAAGTCAAGATCAGGTTTGTTTAAGTCAGAGGAGTCAAACTCATTTTCATTTAAGGGCCACATACAGACCAATTTGATCTCATGTGGGCCGGATCATTAAAAAGACGGAAGGAAGGAAGGAAATAAGGAAATAAGAAGGGAAGGAAGGAAAGACAGACAGAAGGAAGGAAGGGAGAAAGAAAGAAAGGAAGGGTAGATGGAAGGAAGGACAGATGGAAGGAAGGAAAAGAGCACTGGATGGCAAGTGGGCTGGATCGCACCCATCGGTGGGCCGGATCTGGCCCACGGGCCGCATGTTTGACACCCCTGGTTTAAGTCTTTTGGTCCAAATCAAATCTCAAATCGTTGGGCACACGTTGGATTAAATCGGCAAGCAAAACCATGCAATTACCCTTTACTTTTCTAGATCTGGGTACAAAAAGGTTCAAATGCAGGTATCATTTGACTGGGTAAGTTACTCTGTCGGTACAGGGGTTATTTCAGTCCAGTACTTCTACCCAGCTCTTGTAACATCAACCTCAAACTCTAGTAATTTGTTAATACTGTGAGGATCAGTTCGTACAGACTGGCACACAGGTCAAGCGAGTCGAGTTGCAGGTCTCAAGCAGATTCATGACACAAATCTTACTTGAGTCCAAATCACGTGACACAAGTCCAGAGCTCTGTTAATAACTGCAGCGACCAACCAACCACTCACAAAGCAATCTTCTTCACTCCACACTTACTGATGGAGATTGCGTGGTTGTGTTCAAAGCGGGGGGGGGTGTCGACATACAACCATACCTGCAACAGTGGAGGCATCAATCAAAGCCGACTTAAATTAACCGGTAGATGAATCACTTATTGCTGCAATTATTCTCTCACAGAGGGATGCCTTAGCTCAACACCAATAACTTCAATCAGAGGAACATTGGAATGGGAGCAGACAGCAGTGGTTTAATGAGGCACTCTGCTGGGTCCAGATTGTTTACGCTCTGTGTCATGGAAAAATGAGAGGGCTAAATTAAAGTGGTCTGCTGTGCCATGCCGACGTTTTCTGCCTGTTTTCTGCCTCTGCTTTCTGACTCACACCGCTCTCCCGCAAGGGGCGTAAACATGGAAATACACTGGAACACAGGTTCATAACATAGACACCACAGGTTGTTTTTTTTTTTTGTTTGAGAGAGAGAGAGAGAGAGAAAAAAAAAACAGAGGATGGGGATAAGGATTTACAAAGAGTGCGAGGGAGACTGTGCACAATATGGGATAGAAAAAAGAGAGAGAGAGGTGGGAGGGGGGGGCATGTGTTTGGAAACGTGTCTGTCCATGCTGACAGCATGTGACTCCATACAAGTCTGTGAGCAGCACAGCAGGAGAGTGTGTGTGTGTGTGTGTGTGTGTGTGTCTGTGTGTGTGTGTGTGTGTGTTTGTTTTTTTTTCCTTTCTTGTGTATTTCTCATTCTTCCTCTCTTTGCATGCGACTGTGCAAGGTTTGCAAATGCCCACTTCACCAAATTCGAACCTTTTCTTTTCGCCTTTCACTAAACTAAAAGAAAGAAATCTGGCCGTCATGTCACGTTCGGATCGACGCCAAATCACAGTCGATATGTAATTGAATCCCACTGCCTCATATCCATCACATCAGAGGAGAAGATCAGCCTGATCCTTCTGCTTAATCCTCACAGGTGCTGTTGTTTTGGCAGGTTGTTTCCCACAGGGTTGGATTGGCTTCCCCATGTGCTGTCACCTTCACAGTAACAACATCCTCCCACCCACCACCCATAGAGTAGGAAATACTGTGTGTGCCACGTGAAAAAGGTGGCGAGGTGTCGAGGTGATGAGGTGATATAGACAGGATGCATCATCATCATCATCATCATCAAAAGATAAAAGTAGAAAAACGAGGCAAGGAACTCTCTCTTATATACCCAATCTATAAATAAATAAAGACATGTGTATAAATAAAAGGTAAAAAGATGAATAAATGCTTAAATATTAAAAAAAATTCTCCTTTTTTTAAAAATTTGACTCGTAAATTTCTCGGTTCCACACACTTTCCAACCTGAGTGCAAGCAAAACAAACTTTTAATTGTTTTCAACATCCAGACATAGATAAGAGTCATTTGAATATTTCCTTTCTGATTTAAATTTTGAGTGGGTCACAGACTCCAGTTAAATCCATTTAAATATCACACTGTTTTGTTGCTAAACTGCATTTAGCAGGACGACTTTTTGTACAGAAACAGTTTCAGCACTTTCCCTTTAAATGTTGGAGTAGAGATCATCATCTATCACCATAATGTTTGCCTGTTATGCCAAAAAATAAAAATAGAAATGGACAGATGTCTGCTGGATGGATGAACACATTTCAACCGGAAAGATGTTCCTTAACTTGGTGTTTTTCATGATGGTGATGGAGAGATCTGAAGACTACACACTTAAAATCAACCCTTAATTTAACCAGTGTTGTTATATTATTGTTGAGTTATTTAAGCATACATGTAATATGGTTATTTTGACCTAATTTTAGACATAACAAGCTAATATTTTTGTGTAAAAACAGAGGCATATTTATCATTAGTTGTACAAACTGACGTGCTTATGACATTCAAAACTGTACTAGGTAAATGTATTATCATCAATCAGGAAGTTTAGGGTTAATATATCACCAATAAGGTTAACTTAACCCAGGAGGAATTTGTTATCTTCACACATTTATTATTTTCTTTGTTGTTGTAAAACTTGGTCAAAGCAACCGCTTGTCTTGAGAAGCTTTCTGGGTAACATTAATCTAGTGTTTTGTGCTATATTGGCCCTAAATGGGTACAATATTCATGCATTTTTAGTATTAAGACATAACATATTTTAGCTTGAGTAAATAATATTAACCCAGTATTATGTTGGTGATTTTTAGTGTGTAAGGTTTATGAACTTAACCATATAATGCCGAGTGAATCATATTTAATACATGAGTTTTAGAGAGCTCTACATCATCAGTGTGATCATTTGTTCCCCTGAAAAACCTGATGTATAAGATCAGATACACGTAGTACACAGATAAACTGATGCAATGTTGAATTACTAAATATTTTATATCTTGTTTTAATGTTAAATTCCTGTTGAGAAAATGTGTGTATCAAATTAGATATAGCAGAAATAGAAACTCATAATCTGTAAATTGTCATTTTATTGGATGTTGTGCATTAAGTATCATTATCAGACATAAAACTTTTAGTAGGTGGTGATATGAGCTTTATGCAGGACTTCTAATGGCTTTAAAAACTTCAATATGTTTCACGTTATGAAGAATAAATAGCAAAAAATTCAAGCGGCCTAATAAACACTCCATTTTCAAAGAATTTTTGGCAATTATTTGATGTTTCAGACTGTACAGGGATAATTATCATAAATATTAAATGAGCCCTTATGCATTTGTCATGTCTCTCTAGTCTATACCTTTATCCATGTTTTCCTTTAACCCTTTATAGGACACTCATTGAAAGGAAGGGAGGAAGGAAGGAAGGATGGAGGAAGGAAAGGAAGGAAGGACAGAGGAAAGAAGGAAGGAGGGAGGGAGGGAGGAAGGGAAGAAGGAAGGAAGGAAGGAAGAAGAAAGGGGGATGGAGGAAGGAAAGAAAGGAGGAAGGAGAGAAGGAGGGAGGGAGGAAGAACAGATGGAAGGAAGGAAGGACGGAGGAAATAAGGAACGAGGGAGGGAGAAAGGAAAAGAGGAAGGGAAGAAAGAAGGCAGGGAGGAAGGAAAGGAAGGAAGGAAGGATATTTTGGGATATTTATAAAAGTTACCAAATATAATTATTTGCCCAATAAAGGGTTAATTTGTCTCTTACCTATACATTAAAAAAAATCTATATGATAATGAGATAGAATTGAATATCTGTATGGTGTTTATGATATAAGAAGTCCATTTATCTTATGAGATCTGTGGTGAAACCTGCAAGCAGCAAAAACACACAGGTTGGGTTAATTAGTGACTCTTAATTGTGTGAATAATATATATTAGCCCCTTTGATTGACTGGCAACCTGTCCTGCTCAGATTAGAGGATAACCATTTCTAAAGGGCAAGATCAACCACTGCTATGTACTTAATAGATGATTAAATACTTTTTTCCTTTGCAATACACAAATTTTAATTGGTGACTAAACTCCCAACATTACATTCACTGTAAGACCGGCAGACCACCTCCACCGCAGAGGCTCATGGGGATCCAAACAAACTGACACAGCTGGCATTCAAGTTGTTTTCCCTCTCCCTCTCAGCACTAATTTCCAAAAAGGCTAAATTAGCCAAAGTCCCATTTCCACAGTACTTTCTGTAATTGAATTTTGAAAAAAAAGAAAAGAAAAAAAAGACAGCGTGTGACCTGCTCTCACTCGTATTTGCCAAATCATTCATTCGAGTGTCACTCTGCCTCAAACAGAAATTACAACATTCTCGCAAACAGAATAATCACTTTAATGGAAAGAAAATTCTCCACCACATCATTTTGTCTGCACTTGGTTCACACAGTCAGAGCTTGTTTTTCAGCTCTTGAATTGGACAGAAACCGAGGGGGAAAAAGTACTGAAAACAAAATGTTCTTTCAATAATTGACATTCTTTGATTTTTTATGAGACTGTATTTTTATATTCGATTTCACTAATTCATCCTTCTGCATGTTAAACCACTCAAACGATAAAGAAACCCAGCCGAACATCCATCCATCCATCCATCCATGCATCATTACCCCCCCCCCCCCCCTCTCCACCACCTCCCCTCCATCCTCCCTCTATAAATGGACTTGCAGCACATTACAGTCTCCAGAAATATACAGTATCTGTCAGCCACTTGTTTCACCTGCAGCCCTCTTGATGTGTGTGGGCATCCGGGATGTGAGTGTTTAATGCAGTGTGTGGGATGTGGAGATGAATAACCCCCCCCCTCCCTCCTCCCTCCTCCCTCCTCCCCCCTCCCCTCCTCCCCTACACCTCAACATCTCCTGACCTGCTGGCAAGTGGAGATGATGAGGCAGGTAGGTGGAGAGTCAGCAGTAAAAACTCAGAGCCATAACTGTTGATTCTGTTTCTGCATAAAAAGCCCGAAGCAGAGCAAGAAAATATAAGATTGTTTCCCTTTTTTCATTCAGAGACAGCGGACTGGATGTAAATCCGTCCTTTTCATAAACACGTCGGGGGTTTGGTGAAAAAAAAAGACATCTCTAATGATACGACTACATGCTATTTGTCTCTTATCACAATGGTCACCATGTCAGATTAGGCAATAACAGCACCGAAAAAACTCTTTGCCATGACGACGAAAATTAGATACCAACCAATTATCACACACAACCTTGCATGAGTTCATAGGTCTTCAGGGTTGGAGGGTCAAGAGATTGCCAATTATGGCTGCAGTAGTACACACGTGGGATGAAAAAAGAAAAGAAAGGATAAATGACGATTGTGTGCCCGTTCTTGGGTTGTCACGATGAGGACACTATGGGCTGTCTATGCTTCAAAAAGGAATATGTTGGCATATCAAGAACATTACATGAAGCGACCAGGTTTGAGGTCTCAGAAGGAGGAAAAAGTAATCAGGGTTTTGGGGAATTGTATACTCTGATAGCCTAAAATACGAAGGTCCTGATTTACTAAGATCCCAAATAAAAGGTAGCCTACTAAATTGCGTTTTGCGGGTGATCTACTAAGAATAACTGCGTAAATGAAAATAGATGCAACAGGATGCAGACAGCAGTATAAAAATAAAGGTTTTGCATGTCTCAATGGAGAGTTTGGATGAATAGAAAGCACTCAAAATGAAATTTGATCCCATCTAATTAGAGGTTCTAGTGGAAGAGGTTAACAAACATATTGAGTTATAACAAAAAAGAAAATATTACCAGGAAAAATGACAAATGGAAGAGTATCACTCCCAAAAATAGTAACACGGGTGGAAAAAGTCCGTTCTCCATCTCCTCCTCTCCACAAGTTAGCGTCACCAAAATTACCTTCAGGTTTGGTAAATCACAATTGCGTGTGCTAAATAACATGTTTGCATTTTCTCCTCCCTGTATTTTGTATAATGTGGTAGAAACGCCCCATACTGCATATTCATTATGGCAAACGTACTAAATGCACAGCACGTACTGTATTATCTTTTTTGCACATTTGAAAGATGCCAGCCTCAGTGCGCCACGTTAGTAGATCAGCTTGCACATTTTTTTTGCAGGGGTGATGTCAAGTTTGCACATGTTTTTACACACGCAGACCTTTAGTGAATCAGACCCTATGATGTTTTAATGTCGGGCAGTGCACATGAAGACAGGTGACAAATGAGATGCTCTGTTATGCTGTGAAAGGGCATTTTGTCAGCATGTTTTGGGTCTAGTTGTCTCTTTTGGAGGGGAGGGTCAATGCAAATCAATACAACATTGTTCTAATATGTACATATGTGCACCAGAGAGTCATCCCATTGGTTAACGTCAAGGAAAACATCATAAGAGATGTCAAACTAGGCTGGAAAATACAAAAACAAAAAATCCATTCGTCATTCCAAACCTTCATAATTGGGCCTGACGTTGGAAATTTGTTGGTAATGACAAAATCTGGAGCTAAAATAGGGAAAGTTCCATGTTTCTAGTCCTACTTTGGAGCGTCTTCATTCCCTAAATGACACATCAAGTAGATTATGTTTCATGAGGGGGGATTTCTTTTCTCTTTTGGCTGACAAAAACACCAGGAACATGAACCTGACACTCAGCCTTTGTCATGTTTTTTAGAGTGAAGGCTTTGTTGACTTTCCCATTGAAATTAGATCTTAAACAGGCTAAAAAGATAGCTCTAATTTTGATTTACAGGGGAACATAAAGTGGTCCTTGCTTGTTGACATTGTGCTGTAAATTGTCCGTGTCCTTGTGGGCCGGTGTCGACACACCCATAGCGTCCAGTGAATGGCGGAGGTAGTGTTGTACAAATTGTTGCTTACACCATTACAGTGCAGGCACAAACATTAGTGGCTCTCTACAGCTGTATGTTTTACTCTCCAGCAGCCACAGTTTAACTCATTATCTGAGATTTAACAGATGCTTTGGCTGGTCTTCATCATCAAAACCCCTTTTTCTCTTGCAACCAAGCACTTTTATGTGAGCATGACATTACATTTTCTTTCCCTTATCATCCTTAAAACAATATGATCATTAGCTTTAGCCTTAATAAGGTATAGGAAAGCGATGTGGGGGGAAACGAGGAGAAAAGTTGTTGATATTAGAGTGAAAACCAAACCCCCCCACCCCCCTCCCTTCGTGCTCCTTCTCGGGCTCCACCCCCGAAGTTCATGGACGCGCATTGTCATGGTAACGGGCGTAACCACTGATAGCATTAATTGCTCTGATAGTACACCTGACCGCGCCTCAATCTCATGTGAGATTACTGTGATAGAAACCTGTGTTTATATGTCTTCATGACTGTAAACACTTTGAAAGTAGTCAACAAACACCAGATACACAGCGACCAACAACACAGCAGCTACGTTGTAGGTTAGGGATCATCCCTATATTCCCCGCTTTGTATGTGACCGGGGAACATAGGGATGATCCCGTCTACAGTTAGCCAGTTAGCTGAGTTAGCAGCCGAGTTAACAGATGAGTTAGCCGCCGAGCTAGCCGCCGAGCTAGCAACCGAGTTAGCCGCTGAGCTAGCAACCGAGTTAGCCGCGATCAGAACATAGGACCTGGGGAACATAGGTACGCTCCCGTAGGTTACGTTAGCACGCTGCTAACGTTAGCTGCGATGCTAACGTGCAGAGCGTCAAACAACTGTAGTCACAACTCTGCTACTTAACAACTAACATCACAACAACAACATATCATGGCTAACTAGACAATGAGCTGAATGTCAACAGGTAACTTTACAGTTTGTGTGAAGCAGAGCTGATGTTACTCACCTGTCCGATAGATCAGCGTCCCCCTTCACTCTCCGGTCCTCCGCCGGGCCTTCCTCTGTCCCTCCGCTGTAATAAAACCACACCGATGTGTCCGCGGGTCCTTGTCTGGTCAAAGTCCTTCTTTTATATTAAATGTTCTTCTAACTTTCTCCTCTCTGGATGTTTCTTGGTCACCTCTCCGTCTCCACTATGTTTGTACCAGACGTTTCACGCGCCGACTGCGTCACTACGTAACCCCCCCTCTGTCTGAACGTGAACGCGCATGAACGCTTCCTGTCTCTGATTGGCCGGACTTTTTTTTCAGCACGCACTTAGAAAGGACAGCTAGCGGATAATGAGGAGAGATTTGGTGATTTTGACAAAGAATGTATTGGATTATTATCGTTTACTACACCATTAAGCATCATTTTAAACATCTCAAAACATCTAATTCCTACACCTGCAAGCAATAATCTACTACTATAATAATATTATAATATATTAATTCTCTTTCTATAATAGTTTGGAGCCTGGCTGCAGAGATTTGCTCCCATTCAGTTAAACCGCTGATGTTGGGTGATAAGGTCTGGCTTTCAGTCGTCATTTCGGGTAATCCCAGAGGTGCTGGATGAGGTTTAGGTCAGGCTTCTGTGCTTTTCTGTCAGGTTCTTCCACATCAACCTAGGAAGAAGTCATTGTGGTCTACTTTTAAACATTTTTCATTGTATAAACACTTATCGGTCACATGAGGTTACTTATTTGTCACATGATAATGTCATTGTTAATGTCTCCTGTCATTTCTAACCTCTATAAAGAACACACGGTTGTGAATATGGGAAGAGAACAGGCTGATTTCCCTCTTTTCTGTCCGTTCTGTCTAGTTTAAGGCCTGATATTTGCAAAGTGTACAACTTCTGCAGTCTTAAAGGGTTATTATAATAAATTCCTGTGAGTATTCTTGTGCATTGTCTGCAAACAACCTCTGATCAAGGCATCACCAAGGCCAAAGTGAAGGTTGTCCTCCTGTCCCGGCTGAGTATATAGTGTCCACTGGGATGTTGTTTCAGACTCGGGACACGGCTGTTTTGCGAGCGAGGGATAACCGCCTGAGTCCATGTAATTGCTTCGCTAAGTGTTACGTAACAGGAATCGTTTTGTTGCAGATTCAGGATCATTTTAGTAGCAGCAGCAGCAGCAGCAGCAGGCTTAAGGCCTCAGTGCTGCTGGATTATTCCAGTATATTTCATCAGGCTTATTCATTTCCCCTCCTTCTTCTTTTATCCCCTTTTCTAAGAAAGAGTAAAACTTAGTGTCTGACTTAATTTGACCCGTTTATAGCATCAAGTCAGGTTTGCTTTGGGCGTTTTTTTATTTTCTCCACACACTGTTTTTATTGTTTCTCCAATTTTAAGACATGCAAAGACAGCCAACAGCATGCTCGAAGCTTTTAAACAGGATCACTTTGTCTTCTGTCCTTATTTTGTATCTTCCGCAAGCTTTTTGGTCCAAATATGTGTGCTATGGTAACACGTTTGACACACCTGCTCACTTACTTATGTGTATTTTTAGTTTTGGGACTGTTTTTCCTGATTTTGCTCTAAGCCCCTTGGGGAAATCTTAAAACAGCACACAAGAATATTTTGAGACAATAGTGAACTTTTAACTTTGTTGCAACAGTTTGGGGAAGGCCCTTTCCTGTTTCAACATGATAATGCACAAAAACGGACTAAACTAGCAATAAATAATTATATTATTACTGATATGTAAATCACATACAACCCATAAATTGTGTTTTTTGCACATTATTGCCAGAAATCTTAGAGTCTAGTCCTGTTATCTACAATTAAGATGCTGTTTTGGATTATGGGGATGTAATTTATAGAAGAGCAGCTGTTTCCATATTATATCTTTATATTCTACTAGACTAAAAATCACACTTTCTAAAATTCTTTGTACTGTATGTGTGTCCTTCTAGCATCACTAGACACACGTTACATAACGCCCAACAGTGAATGAAAGAAAGCGTAGTGTGTGCTAGTTACCTATATTTTGTAACCCTGACAAAAGGACAAGTGGTTTCAAAATGGGCTGAAAGAAAAAATGTATTAGTCATCTGAAAAACTGGGAAATGTCACATAACATTGGCCGTGTATTTCAGATGGATGGTCATTTGCTTTCATGGACAACCAGACCGAACAGATGGGAACTCACCTGCTGCTGCTGCTCCTGTTGTTTGACAGCAAACACGATCACACACTGAGTCAGTGGGGACTCACCTCTGCTCCGAGGGACAAACATTTGGTTTCAAAGGGGGGAAAAAAAACAAGGATGGCCACAAATTCATCCTAAATCTAGAGGGAAAGTCCTGTGTTTCTATGTTAAGTCATATTGAGCGTATTGTTTTAAAAGATCAATGAAAATGGGAATATTGAAGAAAACTTCCCGAGCCAGCAGCAGCCAGCAGCAGCAGCAGCAACCTTCCACTTTACAACTGTAATGACTGTAATAATGAGGTTAATGACCAGAGCTGTCATTAAGCAGGCTCCAGCATTTTGTTTTATAACTGCTCCTGACGTCAATTTAGAAGAATCTGGCCACATAAAAAAAAAGGGTTAAATTATTTCCTGTACGGGAGATATCATAATATAAAGTCATTTTCATTCAAGGTCCACATACAGACCAATTTGATCTCATGTGGGCTGGATCATTAAAAAGATGGAAGGATAGAAGGAAGGAAGGAAATAAGGAAATAAGAAGGGAAGGAAGGAAATAAGGAAATAAGAAGGGAAGGAAGGAAAAACAGGCAAAAGGAAGGAGAGAAGAAAGGTAGGAAAGAGAGATAGTGAAGGACGCACAGACAAAAGGAAGGAAGGGCAGATGGAAGGAAGGAAGGACAGAAGGAAGAAAGGAAGGAAGGACAGATGGAAGGAAGGACAGAAGGAAGAATGGAAGGAAGGAAGGAACAGAGAAAGGAAGGAAGGAAGGACAGACAGATGGAAAGAAGGAAAGATTAAAGCTTGAATAATGTTTCAGAGAGCAGAGGGAGTGTATTTTTTAGCTTTTACACCACTAAACATCTCCTATCACACAATATCATGTCCTTACCTAACCCTCCCTGTCCTCGAGTCAAGGAAGGAAAGAAGACGGAAAGAAGACAGAAGGAAAGGAGGAAGGACGTAAGGAGGTAAGGAAGGGAGGAAGGAAGAAGGAAGAAGAAGGAGGTAAGGAAGGAAGGAAAGGAGGGTGGAAAGAAGGACAGAAGGAAGGGAAGGAAGGAAGAATGGATGATGGAAGGAAGGACAGATGGAAAGAAGGAAGTACAGACAGATGGAAGGAAGGAAGGAAGGAACGGAGAAAGGAAGGGAGGAAGGAAGGACAGACAGATGGAAGGAAGGAAGGAAGGAACGGAGAAAGGAAGGGAGGAAGGGAGGACAGACAGATGGAAAGAAGGAAAGATTAAGCCTTGAATAATGTTTCAGAGAGCAGAGGAAGGAAGGAAGGAAGGAAGGAAGGAAGGAAGGAAGGAAAGGAAGGAGGGGGAAGGAAAGAAGGAAGGAAGGAAGGAAGGACAGATGGAAGGAAGGAAAGAAGGAACGGAGAAAGGAAGGAAGGACACACAGATGGAAGGAAGGAAGGAACGGAGAAAGGAAGGAAGGAAAGAAGGACAGACAGATGGAAGGAAGGAACGGAGGAAGGAAGGAAGGAAGGAAGGAAGGAAGGAAGGAAGGACAGACAGATGGAAAGAAGGAAAGATTAAACCTTAATTAATGTTTCAGAGAGCAGAGAGACTAAACATCTCCTATCACACAATATCATGTCCTATTTTACCTCAGACATGAAAATATAACATAGACATAATGATGGAAATGTCTCTTTATGGTAGTTTTGAGTCTTTTTAGTCACTCCATCTCTAAATTACCATGGTAACTAGTTGTTTTCAGTCATTTTTTCATCGCTTTTTGGTAGAATATGGGTTTCTTTAGTCAATTTAAGTCTCTTTTTAGTCATTTATATGTCTGTTTTTGGTAGTTTTTAGATGTCATTAGTCAGTTTGTGTCTCTTTTTTGTATTTTCTGGTTTCTTTAGTCAGTCTGTGTCTTTTTAGGTCATCTTTGCATCCCTTTTTGGTGGTTAAATATTATTTTATATATATTGTATTAGGGATGTCCCGATCCGATATTGATATCGGAAATCAGTCCGATATCAGCCAAAAAAGTGAATATCGGATTTTATCGGACTGAATCTAAAAACTCCGATATAAACGCTCCGATATAAGCTGTCCATTTACCGCTCCAGCACTTCTATAATAATAATAATAGGTGACTCTGGTTTGATCACTCTCCAACACAGTAGGTAGCGGTTATGCCCCTTAATTAACGTTGGTGCCGGCCGCGGAAGAAGAGCGTCTCTGATCCAGCATGCACAGCCCACGTGATCACAACAACGACAACGTGTGTGCCTGCAGCAAGGTGTAGTGATGTCGGCTGTGTGGAAGTATTTTACTGTAAACTCGGACAAAGACGTTGCAGCTAAATGCAACATTTGTCAGGCGCACGAGTGTGGAGAGTGAAAGACTCTTCAGCACAGCGTCAATTATCATTGAGGAGCACAGGAGCAGGCTGACAGCACAGCATGCTGAAATGCTTATCTTCTTAAAAAAAAATCTCCACATTATGCTCGGACTTCTGTAAGGGTAGTCAGCACTGACTGATTATTATTTGTTTTATGCTCTTGTTATTAGAGTGATATGTTTATTGTGTTTACACTCTATTCTTCAGTGAAGACTAAGAGTAATTACTACATTGTTTTGGGCACAGTCAGTCAGTGAAACTGGAGCTGTGTGAACTCTTAACTTAGAGCAGTTGGACAGTGGACAATATTGTGTTGTTGTTGTTGTTTTTGTCCCTGCCCACAGTTGTTTCCAACATATGCTGACAGTAAAAAAAAATAACTGGAGTGAACTTGAATTGTTTGCACTTTAAAATTTAATTTATTCTATTCAATTGTATAATGATGTTGGTAACCAGTGGTTATTTTGCACTTTAAATATAACATTTTGTTTTTATTGGATTTGTTGAGGTAATACTCTTATGTTGAAGGTTAAAATTTATGTAACCAATTGGTTAATAATAAATGGGTCAGTTTTTCCTATACCTACTGTTGCTGACTATTGTTTTCTGTTATATCACTACAACATCAGTAACAGTAACAGTAACATCATTTTATCAAGCCTTTTCTAACATTCCACACAACAAAATAAGGAATAAATATATGTATGATTCGTGCCTATATCGTATCGTATTGATATCGGTATCGGCCAATACTCAAGGCTACAATATCGGTATCGTATCGGAAGTGAAAAAGTCATATCGGGACATCCCTATATTGTATAACCATTAGAGCCATCAGTCTTCACTACTACATCATAAAAAGAAATCCTCATAACTACTATCTTATTAAAACTATTAACTATTCATTTCACTAAAACACGTAGGACATAGATACAGAGATAATTTAACCCAGATCAGCCTCAATGAAACAGTTTTTAAGGGCAAAAAGAAAGTCTCACTGCAGTTTTTCTTACAGATAAAAGCACACTCTTACTGCATGAAACCTCTCAATGCACAGCAGAGTCAAACATTTAGTTGTTGTACCTGCAGCTGACTGCTGGACCTCATGTGACTCATCACGATAAAGACGACGCTGACCTTTAACCTTTGTCCTCACAGCAAATCTAAGTCACTCATCTATCTTTGTCTTTAAGGCAAGGCATTTAAGTCCATGGTTTGCCTCGAGTGAGTTGTTCAAAACATTAAAAAAAAAACGCTCAGTCAGCTCATCACACCACGAGTCATTTAATTGATCACTTTTGCTTTCTTTTTTGACCTATTTATTTGCCTTTAAGGATCGGACTCTAAATGTGAAGACAAAAGCTGAGGTAATATTGATTCTGCTGGGATCAAATAGAAAAAAAACACTTAAAGTCTTGTCAGTAATAGTCTTAAAACAAGAAGAAGAGTACTTATTTGCACATTACATACAGTAGACGCCAAATCTGCTATAAGACAGGCCACATCTTGGATTGACTTGTATTTATATATATATATTAAATTAAAGTTGTGTCTTTGGAGTGAGTGTACAAGGTGTTATTCTTTTTTTTCCTAAACCTTTGGAGATGTATTATTTGGCTAAGACTCAAAGTTTTTTCTTTTAAATCTTTCTATGCACATGAATCAGTGCAGAACGATGCTACTAAATATTTTGGCTGTGCACAAATAAGCACCAAAGTTGGCCGTGTGAGGTGTGCAGCACAGTCATAGAGTCAGTTACCTGATATGGGAAAAAGCAGAATGACTATAAGGATATTTATTTATTATTTATTATTATTGAAGGATAAACTAATGGAGCTTTATGTTCAGTAAGGTATTTTTTTTAATAATGAAAAGATAACCCTAACCCTAACCCATATGTTAAGGATGATTAAATATGAATAGAGGCACTGTGAGTGTCTGGCTTATGAATGAAGGAGGTGAAATAAACTTGCAGCTCAGTCAAGATAATCAGCTTGAAGATCTTTATGTGCCTGGTTAAGATCTGGTGTTTCATTACTTAATGTTCAACCTGGATGCTGGGTCCAAAGAGAGACCTGGATCTGTTCAACACGCCGTCTCAATTATGCAGAAAATGTAGTTTCTAAAGAAACAGGAAACCACAAAATGTAATCTCATAAGATAATAACAGAATCATGCTTTATCATCACACTCTTGCCATTTTATATTTTTTTGTAGCTTTATTTTTTACTCCCTGGTGTTTCATCATCATTCTCCTTTATAAACTG
>NC_070595.1:26681713-26786713 GCF_027409825.1 Scomber japonicus
TTCCTTCCTTCCTCCATCCTTCTTTCCTTCCTTTCTTCTGTCCTTCCTTCCTTCTTTCTTCTTTCCTTCCTTCCTTTCCTTTCCTTTCCTTTCCTCCCTTCCTTCCTTCCTTCCTTCTTTCCTCCCTCCCTCCCTGTAAAGCGTGTTTCATCCTCTTGTGACAAAAAGGACCTAAAAAAGTACAAATCACACACACACACACACACACACACACACACACACACACACACACACACACACACACACACACACACACACACACACACACACACACACACGATCATGAGGAATAAGACACAGGTTTGACTTTAAGATGTTTTATATGCAAATGAGTTTTATTAAAGGGTACAAATGTAAAGAAATGACTGTTACTGCATGTTCATATTCAAACAGGCCTGAAAGTATAGGCTTAAAACCTTCCTTCCTTCCTTCCTTCCTACCTTCCACCTTTCCTTCTTTCTTCTGTCCTTCCTTCTTTCTTCTGTCCTTTCCTTTCCTTCCTTCCTTCCTTCCTTCCTTCTTTCCTCCCTTCTTTCTTTCTTCTGTCCTTCCTTCCTTCCTTCCTCCTTCCCTCCTACGTTCCTTCCTTCCTCCATCCTTCTTTCCTTTCCTCCCTTCCTTCTTCCTCATTCCTTCCTCCTATCCTTCCTTCTTTCCTTCTTCATCCCTTCCTTCCTTCCTCCTATCCTTCCTTCTTCCTCATTCCTTCCTTCTTCCTCATTCCTTCCTCCTATCCTTCCTTCCTTCCTTCTTCATCCCTTCCTTCCTCCATCCTTCTTTCCTTCCTTCCTTCCTCATTCCTTCCTTCCTTCTTCATCCCTTCCTTCCTTCTTCCTCCCTCTTTCCTTTCCTTCTTTCTTCCTCATTCCTTGAGATGTAAAAAACATAATTTGATGTTACTAGTTATGTCATTTGCTCCTAAAGTAAAATATTTCCACTCATATTTTTAATATATTTTGGATTTTATGAGTAGTGTCTCCACCAGGATGTGTTGCCCTTATTAAGGCATACAATGGTGATAATGGTAAAACACTTAAATGTGTTATTTAACATAGAAAAGTGATACATTCTGCTCATTAATACTAGTTTCTAAACTGATTTTTATAATTTTATAACTACCACAAGCTTCAATTCTACCAATTAAAGGCACATATACATTTAAACAACCACCTTAACCAATCATGCTCCTTAAAGAGTCTGTATCTCCTGGTGCACGCTGCCTGTTTAAGGGTTAAAAGGTTCACTGTGCTGCAAGTGAGTGGAAGATTAATGATGAAAACAGTAGAATCTTAATTAATAATGATAATTAATTATTAATGTCCCTTTTTGTTTTCATAGTTCCTGTATCTTCTGTGTGTATCTTAATAAAAGAGACCCGTAAAATCAATATACATGCAGTGTTTTCCACATCATTTTGAGACTATGGTGGAATTGCATCATTGTGTTTCGCTATGAGACCAAAATGAAGAGGTTAAAGGTTAAATTACGAGGTTTAAATTGAATTTAGTGCTTTAGTAATTTAATTACTGGTTGTATAGGTATGAATGGTGATGACTCAGCAAAAAAAAAATGGTCACACCCAGAAAGCATGGGAAAGACATTTTTTACCAGTTCGTATCACACACACTCCCTCCTTCCTTCCTTCCTTCCTTCCTTCCTTCCTTCCTTCCTTCCTTCCTTCCTTCTGTCCTTCTTTCCTTCCTCCCTCCCTTCCTCTTTTCATTTCTCCTTCCCTCCTTCCTTCCTTCTCTTCTCTTCTCCCTCCCTCCCTCCTACCTTCCTTCCTCCTTCCTTCTTTCCTTCCTTCCTTCCTTCCTCCCTCCTTTCCTTCCTTCCTTCCTTCTTTCCTCCCTCCCTCCTACCTTCCTTCCTTTCTTCCTTCCTTCCTCCCTTCCTTCCTTCCTCCCTCCTTTCCTTCCTTCCTTCCTTCATTCCTCCCTCCCTTCCTTCCTTCCTTCCTTCTTTCCTCCCTCTCTCCCTCCCTCCCTCCCTCCCTCACTCCTACCTTCCTTACTTCCTCCATCCTTCCTTCTTTCCTTTCCTCCCTCTTTTCCTTCCTTCCTTCCTCCTTCCTTTCCTTTCCTTCCTTCACCCAGAAAGCATGGGAAAGACATTTTTTTTACCAGTTCATGAAAAAAAAAAAAAAAAAAAGACTAATGTGTGTATTTCAGCTCTGAAGCAAAGGGCAGCGTAGCTCTGGAGAGAGAGCACAGACATGTTCTGCTCTCTATGAAACTGTGGTGACACAAATTAGACTATGGTAGGCCACCACAATCTGGCATGGGCATTAAAAAAAAAGCTAGTGGTGGCCTCAGATGTTTTAGCATAGTACTGTAAATATATATAAATAAAGAAATATGTCCGACAGCAGTGGCGATTTTAGACCTTAGACCTTTTTAAATTTGATCTAAGCACCGCTATAAATAAGGAAAATGTTACTGTCAGAGATGCTTACAGGTTCAAATGTTTTTTTATTTTAACAGCTTTAATGTATTTTGGATAGTTCTGTCATTAATATATAATCTTTCCTTTAGGGTTAATTAACTATCTTAGAGTCCTCTCTGTAGAAATCTGATTTATTCTGAACCACCATTATTATTATTATTATACACTACAGATCAATCAATGTATTGATGTAATTTACATTATCCAGTGAAATGAGTTATTTAGCAGAGTGGGTTTTGAACTCTTGCAGGGCATTGTGTGTCAAATTCTTTGCTTTGGAACAACTTGCATGAGGAAATGAGGCTTGCACGTTCAGTAACTTCTTTCAAATCACTTCTCAAAAACTCATTCTACAGACTAGCTTTTATGTGATGTTTCGTTTATTGCTACTGTCTGTTTTTATATACTTTTAAGTGTGTCTTTGCTTTGTATTGTAATGCTTTTGCCTTTGTCTGTCAAAGTACACAAATCAGGGGCGATTTTAGACCCTTTTTAAAAGGCTGATCTCAGCACCCCTTAAAAAATAAATAAAATATTATGGGACTTTTTACCTAAAAATTATTGTATATAACTTTAATTATTTTGCAACAGCTTTAATTTATTTTGGATAGTTATGTGACTGTTTATTATGAATCATTATTATTATTATTATTATTATTATTATCATTATACACTATAGTGAACACATTCTACTATGTATGAATATTTCTTGTTTGTAATTTACATTATTCAGTTGAAATTAGTAATTTAGCAGAGGGAGTTTGAACACTTGCATGTCTGATCTTCGAATCGCTCCCTGTCCGACAGTCCTTGAAGGCAGCATGTACATATCGATCGTTCCGCTCTTGTGAAGCTCTCTTTCCCCACAGCATTTGAACGCAGCGACAGGACCAATCCCCGCCTCCTTGGTGCTTTGACGTCACCGGCGTCCGTCTCCGCACATGGACGGAGAAGTGTAGCAGCTCCCTCCCTCCCTCCACCACCTCCTCCTCCCTCCACCACCACCTCCTCCTCCTCCAGCTATTAGCCAGCCTCGACGACAGCCAGTCAGTCAGCCAGTCATCCAGCCAGCCAGCTCACCGTCCTGCTGCTGCTGCTGCACGGAGCTTCCACCTCTGTCTTCTCCCACCGAGCCACCGGGCATCGTTTCTCCTCTGCCCCGTCTGCGAGGATCTATTCACGGGCAAGGCTTTGCGACTTCAGTCGGTGTCACTATTTTTTTTTTTTTTTTTTTTTTTTTTTTTCACATTGGGGGGAAATATATATTCTGTCTCATTTGTGCAAGCTTTGCTCTCCAATTGCCCTTGAAGACATATGGAGAAAATGGCTCGACCTCTTCCCATTAACCCAACTTTCCTACCGCCGACTCACGGCGTGCTGAAATCCCTTCTGGAAAATCCTCTGAAGCTGCCTTTCCATCACGATGAAGGTATGTCTTTATAAAACTTTTGTATTTGTTTTGTTGTTATTAAATGCACGTACATAGACTCCCTCGCTCTGTCTCCCTAGCTGGTTGTTATTATCATTCTGTAGACATCCATGGTTTTTGACAGCTGAAGACGCAGCAGAGGACACGGTTCATTAAATTCTATCGAGAGTGAAGCATCTTAACCGTTAAACGATCTTTGATAAAAGAATGAATCAATGGAACGTTGTAAAGATTTGAAAAATGCGAAGATGATTTACTCGGCGTCACATTAGCTTGACTGACAGCTCACTAAAAATGTTATTTTGATGCTATATTTAGTATGTAAATTATGGTATTACAGTGCTATTTGCACTTGTTGTTATTGTGAGTGCGCTGGTTTTAGCTCGAAGGTCCGTTTATAACCTTTAAAGCCGTCTGGTCTTCAATGGGATTTATATATATTTAGTCATTCCTGCAGGTTGTCCATAGAGGGCGCCCCTTTTCCTTTTCCTGTGCTCTGAGGCTGTTGTTGATGCTGTTTTGTTGAATGTATTGACTGTCTGCTACATTATCTGAGCATGAATAAAGGCCTAGATTTTATGTTTTAAAGGGGCAGTTCACTCAATATGACTAAAAAACAAACATTTTTGTGTTAGGGATGAGATTGTTTTTGTTCACAGTAAACATGTATTGAGAAAGAATTGCCTCAATATGGGCAGTTCAGTATTTTTACCTTTAGTAGGTATTATTTACCTGTGAAAAGTTTTTTTAACTACCTATTAATTCTTTCCTTTTCTTGAATTGTTTGAACTGACCCTTTAAGATTAAACCCCAGGCACAGTTTCTATTTATACCCATGCAATGACCCGTGATCCTCCTCCGCTATGAGACAATGACACGACTGTGTGCACACATTTTGCAGGACTTGGGAAAGACAAGGAGAAAGAGAAGAAGTTGGACGATGAGAGCGGCGTGGCCAGCCACCCACAGTCGGCCTTCCTCGGTCCGACCCTGTGGGACAAGACCCTTCCCTACGATGGGTTGGGACAGGTGCTGGACAACTTTCAGCTGGAGTACATGGACCTGGAGGAGTTCCTGTCAGAGAACGGCATCCCCTCCAACACAGCCCAGAGCGAGCAGGCCCAGCAGTCAACGCAGCCGCCGCCACCGCCTCAGCAGACCCCTCTGCAGCAGGCCCCACCCTCAGCCCCGCCCACGCCCTCTGTGGTGGACCTCAGCAGCCGCGCCACCACCTCGGTTCACACGGCCATGGCGCCTCAGACCTGCTTGCGCAGCCCCAGCACAGCAGGTAGGAAGCACAATCATGCACCCTGATCTGCACCCGAAAGCACACCTGCACACAAGCACGAGCACACACACGCTTGTTCACACCTCGTCAGTGTCAAGGGGACGCTGTTAGAGCCTGCTGTTTACTCACCTGCTGCAGACACACACACTCTCTCACACACACACACACACACACACACACACACACACACACACACACACACACACACACACACATCCTCCACTGTGTCAGCCCTGAGATGCTAAAGGAGAACATGTTCCTGCTATTTGTGTCCTTCCCTTGTTTGTGTGCCTGAGGGCATCGCCTACAGGGCGCCGCTGTGTCAGAGCTTCTCCACACCGAAGCGTTTGACCACAAGTCTCACACACACACACACACACACACACACATTGACACACTTTACACTGAACACAGCTCTGATTTACAGCCCTGAACTGGACTTTGGAGTCCCACAGTACAGGCTAAATAGGATCTCAAGTCTCAAGGATGCAGCTCAGGCTCCTTCATGAAGCTCTTGATTGGCAGACGAGGCTTCCTGCTTCAGCTTTATCTGCGTCATGAGTCCTGTTTAGTTTTTAGCATTTGTTTTTTTATATGATGGTTATAAAAACGGTTCTTTGCAGGTTTTTCCATTTAAAAAAAACAAAACAGAAAAAAAATCCCTTGAAAGCTTTTTGAGATCTCATAGACTAAATAATTTACTTTCTTAATTTTTTGATAAATATTGAGGTAATTTCTTTGGAGACGAGGATGTATTACGTCTCTAAATATTTACACAGACTTCATTCGGTTCAGGCTTTTTTTTTTTTTTTTTATTTTGAAATTCCTGGACCAGGTTTGTGGAGAATATGTCAGCTGGAGCTCGGTGATCAAATGGAAAAAACATCTTTATTCATTATTATAACGAGCTGACGTTAAAGTAGGCAAGTCGGTATTTAAACGGTGAAACCAGACAGTATTTGACACCCAGAAGGATTTGAATCTTTTTTTTTTTTTCGACACAAACAGCAGCTAAAATTCTCTCAATGGTTTAAAAAATAAACCTCACGGCGGGCCTCACTGGTTTGTGTTTCTACTCCAAACTCTGAGATCAGACGATATGTGGAAGATAAACACACACAGAGTATTTTGGGAGGGGTCTTGTACTGGTGTGTGTGTGTGTGTTTGTGTGTGTGTGTGTGTGTGTGTGTGTGTGTTTCACCTGTAAACGCTGACGACGTGGGTCCTCATGAAGAGTCCGCAAAAGCCTGCAAAAAAAGTCCAATATTCAAACTCACAGTTCAATCAGTTCAGTGTTGATGTGAATTGATCCAGCTGATGATTAAAGACACAATAGTTTAGATGATAACAGGGGTGGGAGGGGGGGGTGGGGGGTGTGGGGGGGCGGAAGGGGGGTTAATGACTGCTGATTAATCACCTTCCTGAATGAATGACTGACAATTTTCGACTGAGTCACTCCACTCTCCAGTCATTTGTTGCATTTCATTAAATGTTACAGATCCGGTTTGTTAGTTGAAGGTTGAAGATGATGATGACGCCTCTTTCAAATTAAAATCATGAATGACAAAGAAAAGCATGAAATCATCTCATTCGAGGAGCTAAAAACAGCTATTTCGTTCACATATCGGCTCAATAAACGACCAAAACTGTATTTAATCATTAAAAATAGATGCTTAAATCTACATTAATGCAGCTTTAATGAAATATAGCCAATCATATTTGCTCTTTTTGAAGTCTGCATCATCCCAATCCAGATTATCGATCAAACTAATCCTAAAATAAATTCACTTTATTATCATTAACGATGCAGAAAAGCTTCATATTTGATCATTTAAGAAGCTGCAACCTGCAAATATTCATCACTTTTTATTCATAAATGACTTAAAAATATCAGTTTAAACAGTTTCCACCAATATTGGGACTGATGTTCTTAGACCTTCACAATAAGAGCATCGCCACCACTTCCTGTTGAAGCATTGAGCAAACCTATTGTAAACATCCTGTTACAGCCGCTGTGGTCAATATGTGGTCAATAAATATGTCTCATCATGTCTTTCTTTTTAGTTTTGGTTTTCACACATATCCAATAATAATTTAGATTTTTATGAATATTTTTGGGGGTTTTTTTAGCCCTCAATGATCATAAATTGAATATTTTTGGGTTGAGGAAATGTTTCAGCATCTTAAATATTAAATATCTAAATGGTTAATCAAGAAAATAATCAACAGGTTCATCAATAATGTAAATAATTGTTAGTTGCAGCCTTTACATTTGACGATAAATAGATAATCTGAATCTGATTTAAGTGAAATAAAACACTAAAATGACCAATGGCATCTATTTTAACCAACCAACCAGGAAACCAGAATATTTACCCGTTCATACTTTAATTAATCATAAAGTAGATATAGCACATTTAAGAAAAGCACATATATATCATGTCCTTCAGATCTAGTTAATAATACAGGAAACAACTATAAAAGTCTGTTTTAAAAATATCTGAAAAATAAATAAACTTAACTCTGTATTATCTGCTGTTTTACGTAACAGCAGTCTAACAGAGACTCAGTAGAAAGAGAGTTTTTTTAAATCCTTTTACATCCTTGTTTTATTTCCTGTTCGACAGCTTTGTGCAGCGTAGAGTCGCATCTGATGACTTTTATTATATTCATTAAATTTAAGTTTATAAAATGTTAGAAAATAGCAGAAAAAATGGCCTATATCATCAAAAACAACCATTTTTGCTCGATAAAAGATTAATCAGATGTAAGAATAGTTAATTAGTTAATGGACATATTCATTAGTACTAACGAGCCCTAGATAGTTTATAATATAGTATACAATATATACTCTTGTCCAGCTCAACAGACTCAAGTTTCAGGCTCTGACTCTGAAATAAAAGATCAGTTGATTCATAATTTAGTCGATTAAAAGAAAAATGAATCTGCAGTAGTTTTATTTATTAATTAATTGTGATTTTTCAAGCAAAAAAAAACACCAAAAATGATCTGGTTCCTGGTTTCAGATGTTAAGAAATCATTATAATATGAATATCTTTAGGTTTTTCGGACTAAACAAGATATTTAAAGACTTTTATTTTGTGTTCTGGAAATGCTAATGGAAGGTTTTTCATTATTATTTGACTTTTTATAGACTTATATTCGGTAGATTAATCGATAATATTCCAGTTTAACTGAGTTTGACTGGCATATAATACATTACTGGCAGTTAAACTTTCAAAATAAAAGTCTAAAAATGAATCAGAAGCAGTTTACAGCTTTTCTCTGCTTTAAAAATCATTATAATCTGAATATTTTTATGTTTTTCAGACAAAACAAGATATTTAAAGACTTTTATTTTGTTTTCTGGAAATGCTAATGGAAAGTTTTTCATTACTTTTTAACATTTTATAGACTTAAAGATTTAATATCTAAAAAAATATTCAGCTTAACTGGCATATAAAACATTACTGGTGGTTAAACTTTCAAAATAAAAGTCTGAAAAGTCTTCAGTCTGTATGTACAGTGTGTGAATAATGAGATGGAGGTTTGACTGTTTATTGCCCAACATCACTGTGTGTGTGTGTGTGTGTGTGTGTGTGTGTGTGTGTGTGTGTGTGTGTGTGTGTGTGTGTGTGTGTGTGTGTAAAATGGAGTTAAAGGGCCTAAACACCAAAGTATAAAAAAATAAAAATAAAAAAGAGGGAAAAAATCAATCCACATGTTTGCTCGTGCTGGAGTTCAGCTGCAGTCTGCTGACTTCACTCTGAGGTGAGTTGTATTGAATCCAAAACACACACAATATATATGTTCACTTCAGCAGTCGTACAAGATAAGAAATCACAAGTCAAATGCAGATTTTAAACTCATATCTGATTAGTGAATCCGGAAATGACGTCAGGCTGAGTTAAAGAGAGTTTTTAACCTCCATGTATCAGATGGAAAATCACTCAAATGTGAGCTCAGATGTGACAGCCAGAGATCAATAGATGCTCCAGTCGCGAGGAGCATCTGTACAGTACAGTCTATTCCAGCCTATGTGACTGTGCGTGCACGTGTATGTGTGTCCGTGCATGTGTGTGTCCGTGCGCGTGTGTGTCTGTTTTGGTCTGTCTCTTGTCTCTCCGACCGTCTTCACATTTACCTCTCACGTGAACGCGGCTGGGGTTTCCTCCTGCAGCGTGCCGGGCCATGTGACGGACACATGCAGGCGCCGTGTGCAGAGAGCTGAGCTGCAAACAGGAGCTTGTCACGGCATGAAGCTCCCCCCCCCCCTCTCTCTCGCGCTCTCTCTCTCTCCCTCCCTCCTCCCTCCTCCCTCCCTCCTCTCTCTCTCCTCTCTCTCCCTCCCTCCTCTCTCTCCCTCCCTCCCCTCTCTCTCCGGTCTCAGCTCCAACACAGCCGGGACTCAGAGCCAAGGCACAGGCTGTACCCTGCAGAGATCACATGGACTCGGGTGTGCTTTTGTCACGTGCGCTCAAATATTGCTCGAGCTCGCGCGGAGTGAGTCTCGTCTCTCACCTCACCAAACCAAACCAGACCAAACCAACCAAACTACCAACATTAACAACAACCACAACTGCTCGAGAGTAAGCAGGCAAAGAGCAGCAGGTGCCTGATAACAATGACATCACAATGACATCACGACCGAACTAACAGGCGCGCGCGTTCTTTCTTTTTCTGTTTGTTTTTGTTGATGAGGGTTTTTTTTCTGAGGGTTTCGTGTCAAGAGATGATGGACCCTTGGGTGTTGTGTTGGCAGGGGGTCAAAGTGTGTGTGTGTGTGTGAGAGTGTGTGTGTGTTACATTACTCAGCACATTTTTTTCGAGGAATTAAAGGAGGAATTCGTATATTTATTCATTTCTGCGAGTTTCTGTCGACAAATAAACTTTTTTTTTCAATTTATTTATTAATTTTTTTGACTTTTAAAGGACAGAAGCTAATAACATGATAGTTGTCAGTCAGTCTTAATAATAAATATATAATTTTTGATCAAATATCTCCTAAGAAAATCAAAGTTGGTCACTGTAGTTTTTAAGCAAACGTCAAAGTAGTTCAGTTTGTTCAGAACTATTTTTAGCGGCGGATTAACACACAACTTAAAGTCTAAGGAGTGTTTACAGCAGAAGGATAGTGCCTGTGTGTGTTTATGTGAAATAAAGGAGCATTTCACCCCAGTATGAAGCTGTAATGATTAGTTACCAACTACCAAATTAATCACAAACTATTTTGATTATCAATTAATCATTTTTGAGTCATTTTTTAATTAAAAAAAAGTCTAAATTCTTTGATTTCAGCTTCTCAAATGTGACTTTTTCAGTTTTCTTTAGTCTTTTTATGACATGAACTGAATATTTTTAGGTTATTTACACAAAAAGACATTTGAGGACATCAACTTGGGTTCATATTGAGTAATTTTTAATTAAAAAAAAGTCAATTTCAACTTCTCAAATGTGACTTTTTCAGTTTTCTTAAGTCTTTTTATGACATGAACTGAATATTTTTAGGTTATGGACAAAAGGAAATCAACTTGGGTTCATTTTGAGTCATTTTTTAATTTAAAAAGTACAAATTCTCTTGATTTCAGCTTCTCAAATGTGACTTTTTATGACACAAACTGAATATTTTTAGGTTGTAGACAAAAGATAAAGACATTGATCGACATTTTTTCACTATTTTCTGACTGTTTTAATGGATAAAAACAGTCGACATATTAATGATTAATAGAAATAGTCCAGTACAACAGTGGAGCTCTGTGCAAACAGAAAAACAAGACACACACGATACTTATTAGTGGGATTAATTTATCGTTGGTTCTGCTTCTATTAATAGGATTTGTTGACGTTTGACGTGAACAAAAAATGTAAGAATATTAGATTTTTGTTGGTCATGTGAACTTTCGTCTCGTTAAAAGTTTGCTAGGAGCTATTTTGGACCCAATTATGAGAGAAGGAAATAAAATGTTTGTGCCCTTTTTAAATTCCCTTGAGTGCAGAAGAAGAAACTGGTTGCTTCTGCTTCTTCTACACACACACACACACACACCCAGGTCAAAGTTCAACGTACACATATACAACCAAACAGCTCAGCTATATCAGTAAAGTGTAGTATTATCACCTAACACACACACACACACACACACATGCACTCGCACACAGTCATGGTGATAAAGTCGGTAAATAGACAAATAAAAACAGGTTTCATTGGTTTATTTCAGTCTTCACGCAGCTCTTTGTAGGTCAGGTCTGGACTACCTTTCCTGGCTCGTTAATTTTAGATTTCCTGTTGAGGAGGGGCCGAAAAAGAGGAGGAGGGAGGGGGGGAGGAGGAGAGGGGAGCGGGGAGGGGAGGGGGGGAGTACTATTTAGTGGAATCCACATTTAAGTACTTCCTCTCTTCCTCTCTCTCTCTCTCTGCAGGAATATGTTGCACATCATTATTGGTGCGGATATTACAGGTCAATGAAAAAAAAATAGAAGGTGATTAAAGGGCGAGGTCGGCTATTTTCGGGTGTGTGCGTTCTCTCTCAGATTGGAGATTGGAGATTGGGACGAAAGGAGAAGGAGGCGTCTACTTTTAGTTTTTAGTAAGAAGCTTTACGTGTCGTCGTCGTCGTAGCTTATGGGATGGATTAGTTTCGCAATGCAAAAAAAAAAATGTTGCACAGAGTAACAAACAATCACGGGATTCAGAGAGAGAGAGAGAGAGAGCTTGTGTTGTATAATTAAATATGCAGATATTTTTAGCATTTAAGTCGTTTTAATTCGTTTTGTAAGCAAAGTTGCGTCAAATTTGTTGGTTTTATTTGCTTTTTTTGATTAAATTCAACATTTCCGACATTTTATTTGCAGCTATTTTTATCATTTAAGTCATTGTTTAAGCATAATTGCACCAAATTCTCTGTTTTTAGCCTCTCAAAATGTTAAATTTGTTGGTTTTATTTGCTTTTTTTGATTAAATTCAACATTTTAGTTGTTGATTATTGTCTTTCCGACATTTTATATGCAGCTATGTGTATAATTTGAGTCATTTAAGTAATTTTTTAAGCATAATTGCACCAAATTATCTATTTCTAGCCTCTCAAAATGTTAAATTTGTTGTTTTTTTTGGCTTTTTTTGATTAAATTCAACATGTTTTAGTTGTTGCTTGTTGGCCAGAAAGAAACAGGCATCACCTCAGACTTTTTGGAAATGTTTCTTTCCAACTCTTTCCATTTTATAGACGGAATAAATTATTAAGAGAGGGGGAAAAAAAGAGTTTCAGCCCAAATTTTTTGGTCCCATAGTATCAAAAATACAGACAAGCAACAAAAGCTGATTTATAGCACCTTTCCAAATTGAAGTTACAAGGTGCTTCATATGATATAATAAATAAATTAAAATGAACAGAACAATTGAAAAAAAGTTAATTAGTCTGTCAACAGGAAATCAATCATCCCATTGGACTCTGAGTGATTATATTTTAATACATTTTTCACCATGAATCCATAAATTAAAGGAGCAATCACAAGAATATTTGATGCAAAGCTTTCATACGGACGACTTTTAATTTGAAATTAAGTAAAACAAGTTTCATATTTCTTCTCAGCTCTTGCAGGATAAGAAATATATCTGAAACACATGTCTTTAGAAATGACTTAACTATGACTTATGACTCCATCTGGCTAGTTTTCTACATTTCAGTTCAGTTCAGTTTAACGAGGTGATAATTAGCAACTTTGGAACAAATCATTTCATCGTTGGCAGAGAAACTTCTTCTGGTTATAAAAAAAAAAAAAAAAAAAAAAAAACATCATCTGAGGAGACGTGTCACTTTTCACTTCCTGTTTGTGTCTTTTGATTTGTACACAGAGTCCTTAAAAATCTCCATAGCAACCAAAAAAAGAAAAGCACAACAACAGAGGCGAGCCGGTGAACACGC
Source organism: Scomber japonicus (assembly GCF_027409825.1). NCBI lineage: Eukaryota > Metazoa > Chordata > Actinopteri > Scombriformes > Scombridae > Scomber > Scomber japonicus. Next base: position 26,694,798 of record NC_070595.1, read on the forward strand.
TGACTTTTTAAAGGAGGGGGGGGGGGGGGGGGGGGGGTGCAGGTGCGGTTTCTTGTATCAGGAAACCAATTAGACCTCTAATGTCGTGAATCACAAGAAGTAATTGCTCCATGTAGGCAGACTAATGAAGTGAATCATCCTCCGCTGCTGGTCGGCCCACGGCTGCACATCGATTACACAGAGAGAGAGGGAGAGAGGGAGGGAGGGAGGGAGGGAGAGGGAGAGGGAGAGGGAGAGAAAGAGAGAGAGAGAGAGACAGAGAGAGAGAGAGAGACACACACAGAGAGAGAGAGGGAGAGAGACAGAGACAGACAGAGAGAGAGAGAGACAGACAGAGAAAGAGAGACACAGAGAGAGAGAGAGAGAGAGAGAGAGGGAGCTAGTGGTTTGACATCAGCTGACAGAGATAAAGCAGTCTCTCTGTGGCTACCTGTGTTTATAAAGTTTGTAAACAGCACCACCTGCTGGCCAAAATGGTGCAATTACACCTCGCTCCTTCTCTCTCTCTCTCTCCCCTTCTCTATCTATCTAGTGTTTTTTCCCCTTTCGCCTAAGCCTGACATTTCTTCAAGGATCAGCTCTCAGACACACAAACATGTGAGCACAGAAGGGAAGAAAGGGCAGCATTCAATTCTCAATAGCCCCCCCCCCCCCCCCCCCCTCCACCTCCTCCTCCTCCTCCTCCCCTCGGCTCGGTACTAGAGCCTCTCGGCCCCTGCTCGTCTACTGTCCAGCTTTCAGCAGCGAGCACAGAAAAGATCTACTAATGTTTGAGGCTCACTTATAATGTGTTAAACCATCAATTACCGCCAAAATGAATATATGACTTTCACCTTTAATTGGGCTTTTTGTTCCATTAGAGTCGAAAATCGTTCGCTTCCTGCTGATTTTCTCCTTCAGCCACATAATGAGACATTTTCAAACACTCTTTACACCTTTTATTCCAAGATAATACCCTGATTTCATATCGCTAATATGCTGTTTCCTTTCCCTCTCCTTGCAGCACCGGCTACATCTCGTGACTCACCGAGCCCCATCGATCCAGAGTCCATTCAGGTGCCGATGACCTACGACCCCGACCCAGCAGACCTGGCTCTGTCCAGCGTCCCCGGCCAGGAAATGTTCGACCCCAGGAAACGCAAATTCTCCGCCGAGGAGCTGAAACCGCAGCCCATGATCAAAAAAGCCCGCAAGGTTTTCATTCCTGAGGATCTTAAGGTAAATGTAGATTACATCTCCTGTTTGAGTTTAGAGGCTTGTTGTCGTTGTCGTGGTTACGTAAGTAAGCGGCGGCAGGGAGAGAGAGTCCGAGGGGAGGAACACCCGCCACCGAAACATGACAATAGACAATAGGTGCAAAAAGAAAATAGCAGAGAATAGCAGAGGGAGAAGAAACAAGAGTGTAATAATAAAAGGTGCAAATGGAAGGAAAGGAGGGAGGAAGGAAAGGAGGGAGGGAGGAAGAAAGGGAGGAAGGAAAGGAGGGAGGAACAAGGAAGGAAGGAAAGGAAGGTAGGACAGAGGAAGGAAAGAAGGAAGGAGGGAGGGAGGGAGAAAGGAAAAGAGGAAGAGAGGAAAGAAGGACAGAAGAAAGAAGAGAGAGAACGAGGGAGGGAGGGAGGCGGGAAGGAAAGAAGTAGGGAGGGAGGACAGAAGGAGGGAAGAAAAGAAGGAGGGATGGAGGAAGGAAAGAAGGAGGGAGGGAGAAAGGAAGGACAGACGGAAGAAAGGGAAAAAGGAGGGAGAGAGGAGGGAGGAAGGAAGGAGGGAAGAAAAGAAGGAGGGATGGAGGAAGGAAATAGATAGAGGAGGTTGGAAGGACAGACAGAAGGAAGGAAGGAAGGAAGGTTAAAAGACGGTTGTCTCCTTATACTGACGGTTCTCTCTCTCTCTCTCTCCGTTGCCCAGGACGACAGGTACTGGGCCCGGCGCAGAAAGAACAACGTGGCGGCCAAGCGTTCGCGAGACGCCCGGCGGCTGAAGGAGAACCAGATCGCCATCCGGGCCGGCTTCCTGGAGAAGGAGAACGCCGCGCTCCGCATGGAGGTAGCGGACTTGAGGAAGGAGCTGGGCCGCTGCAAGAACATTGTGGCTAAATACGAGGCTCGGCACGGGCCCCTGTGAGCCCCCTCCCCCCTCCTCCTCCTTCCTCTTCCTCCTCTTCCTCTTCAAAAAAAACCCTCCACCAACACCAACACCAACACCAGACCCTCTTTACTTCCTCTTCTCCCCTTCGACCTGCTTCACCCTCAAGTTTTAAAGGACTATATGTCTACTTTTGGTGGCACTACCCCCCCCCTCCCCTCGCCCTCCTCTTCCTCTTCCTCCCTCCTCCTCTTCCTCCCATGATTCTGGTATTATACCTTTTTTGACTTTCTATCATAAGCTTCTCTTATTTGTCTGTTCCTTTTTATTTCTGTACACATCGTTCGACTTAAGAGATATATACATATACATAGATGAATATATATATATATATATATATATATATATTTACACATGCATACTTCCCACTTTGATGTATACTGTGAGGATTTATGAGCCAACCCACCAGCTGAGCCCCCCCCCTCCTCCCCAAAAAAAGCGCTACCTTCCACTTTTTTCAAGAAATGATGCCATGCTGTTTGTTGTTCACTTTCATACCAATTTTATACGTGAGATCAGGACTAAAAAAAAAACTCTTCTTCTCCTCTGTGCTACGATCATGTGACGTGTCCACGAGCCTGCTTAACCCTAACCCCCCCCCTCCTCCTCCTCCTCCCTTCCCCTCCTCCCTCCCCCCTCCTCAAATCTTGTATTTTATAAGGTCCGCCATTTTTTTTTTTTTTTTACAAAACTCTTTTTCCTCAATATTCATGTTGTATATTCTGTTGTCTCTAACCCGTTAACTCCAGCTCTCTAACACAAGTCAAGCTTTCTCTATAACGGCATATTTTTTAAACGTTCAGATAGCACTTTGAAAAAAAAAAAAAAGTGCAATCGTGACGTAGATTTATGGGATTTTTTTTTTTTTTTGTTATTCATTCATCACTCGGACACTGAGCAATAAAACCTATTCACACAACTTTAAACCACAACATGCTCCTTAACCTCCACCCCTCCTGCCCCCTCCCTCCTTAATCTCCGTTAACTAAAGCTAACCTTAGTTAACTGCCCCCCTAAACCCCCCCTCCCCCTCCCCTCTGCACTAATGCGTGTCTCACAATCTGATATCCGGTGCAATGATGTTTCCACTCGCTCAACATTTCCCTCCGCCTCCATATTTATCTACCTTTTTATTTCTCAGATGGAAGATTGTTGTTTTTTTATATATATATATATATATAAAATAAAAACATATATATATAAATATATTCTGTTGATATAATTGTTAGTATTAATACTACTCTTTGACTCTTTGACATTGTCGTTTAGCCTCCTCCTCCTCTTTTGTTTTCAGATTTTAAGCATGATTTCTTTCACTGAATGAAAAGCTATCTGCAAACTTTCATTTTATTTTATTTTATTTTATTTTTTTTGCAAAGTTGTTGATATTTTTTTTTTTTTTTTTTGGCTTCTGTTTAACGTTTAGCATGATGATTAATTAATTAATGAAGTGTTTTTATTTTTTAGAAAAATCAATACAAGATGTCTGTAGTCTTCTTTCTCTTTGTATGTAGCTCTATGTCTGCCTTTTTTTTTTTTTTTTTTTTTTAAAGATGGCTGTATGAATGTAAAAGATGTTGACACAAAAAAAAAAAAAAAAAAAAAAAGAAGTTGGATGGTGTTGTCCAATACTGTGGTTAACCACCCCAATCAATTTGTTTACTGCAGACCAAACGATTCACAAACAGAGATGATATATTGGTTACAAGAGATGATATGTTTATATAAACCTATTCTATATAAGTTGTTCTTTTTTTGTACAGTATTTTTCCTATACATTACTGAACTATGTATTTTAAAGGCACAACAGATCCAGAATATTATTAAAGAATACAAAGTCTATAAACTCAAAGACAAATGCATATAGTTGTATTTTGATATTCTACATATATATATATAAATAAATATATATATTAGCTATATAGGATGTGGTAGTTTACAGAGATTTGTGAATATTCAGCAGCAGCAGCACCCCCAAAACCTCCTGGGCATTATAATCATTATTATTATAATTATAATAATAATTAATTCATATTATTATAATTATTATTATAATGATGACAACACTCCTGCTTATTGTAGTGCCATCTTTAGGCTTCCGTATCAATCCCATTTTAATTTTAATAAGGAAGCTAATACTGATGATGCAGTCCAGAAGAGAGAATGTAAAGTTTGCCCCCTCGTTTTTCTTTTTTGCCGACTAGCAAGAAAACACACACACACTTCATTCATGTTTTAGAGTCGTAATTTTTTTTTATAATAATGTGACTGCGCAGCTTGTTAGCTTTTTTTTTTGTTTCTTTCTGATCTGATTTGATCCAATGAAGTTACTATGAAGGAAGGGAAATCTATAAGCTGGTCACTAATTATGCTGCTCTCTGTATTTTGAGGTTGGTTCCTTTTTTTTTTTGTAATTTTAATTTTTTATTTGACCAGTTGCGGTTGCATTGTGTCCCTGAACCTGAGTGATGGACACTGGGAGGTAGTTTTTTTTTTTTTTTGGTGTGTGTGTTTTTCATTTTTCGTCGATGAAGGCTTCACAGTCAAATCACCCCTGAATGTTAAATATGCTGCGAAGCTTCTTTTTTTTTTTTGCCGATCCGTCTGCACTAGCATGTGACCAATTTGTGCTTTTCAAGGCTGATATTGACATTTCTGATCATTGTATGGAAGTCCAGGGCTGCCAAGTGATAAAATAAAATCATTTAATTGAATAGTTTTAAACATTTTGGGATGAAAACGAACAAAGCCACCTTTGCTAAAAGACTAAGAAACAAGCTGTACAGTGTGGTTTTTGTTAATTAATGAGCTTAAATGATAAGAAAGCAAATAATCGTTCTTAATTATTCCAGAAACGCTTTTAATTGACCTTAATTTTCCATTTGTGTGTGCAGAGATAAAACATATAAGTGGATTTGATGGTTGATTTCACAAAAAGTGCCACAAAACAAAATAAAATGAAAATGTTTTATCATAAATTAGCTAAAATTACAGAAGTTTAAACCCTAAAAGTTACCAGTTTATTATTTAGGATTAAGCTTTCTGCCAGTTTGAAGATAAAAAAGTTTATTTTGCATCGATTTTATGGCTGTAATTTAACTTTAGTTAGCTTTTACAAGATGATAAATAAGTTTATGCAAATATTGACAGCCTTGAACTTCCATACATGTATGCTGACATCTATTAAAAGTTGTCAGTTTGATTTTTTGTTGATTTTTCAGCCAAAAAAATAAAAAATCTGTTTCGTCTTAGTCTCAACTTCGGTTGAACATTAATCGATCCGATCCAAAGGTGTATGCGATATTTTAAAAAAACAACTTTTATAACCGCAAACTGTCTGAAGATGCTTTTTTTTTTTTTTGAGGGTTTTTTATTCCCCTCGGAGTGTGAACAGGGTTCGTAGAGAGCAAAGAGTGAAGACTGGAACGATGCCTCCCAGACCCTTCGGAGCATCTTTTTACGAAATCATAGAGATATATATACATATATACACACACACATATATATATATATATATATATATATTTATATATATATATATATATATATATATATATATATATATATATATATATATATATATATATATCCTATTAGGAAAAAGCCAATAATTAATCCATGTGTATCCCAAAATTACCTCACTGTCGTGTGATTTCACTACCTCACCCGGAAACGTTAACCATAATTCTGAGTCTATTCCAGTGCCTTGAATACACTGACTGTTCCTCAGTCTCTCAGCAATGTAAATGATTTCCTCGTCGTCACGGCAACACTCGGATAGGTTCAGATCTGCACTGAAGGGCTTCTTAGTGCATCAAAAAAAAAATTTTAAAAAAAAGAATAAAAAAAATAAATAAATCAACATACGATACTAGACGATACGATACTATACTATACACTGACAACTACTTTCATTTCTTCTTATTTTGGACATTGCAACAGACTTGTAACCATTGTATTCATGGCAACACCAACAGACTGTTTTAGAGAATATAAAAAGGAGTATTCGGTCTTGTTCGTCATGGAATGGATGCATAACTTTTTATTTTTTTTGTGCTGTTCAGCCCTCAGCCCTCAGCCTCTCCATCTCTGTAATTTGTAGTGTCTAATAATAAAATCCCGATTCTTTCTGACCATGTCTTTCATTTCTCTGCTTTGTCTACGGTAGTCAGATAATTATGACGTAAAGCTAAGACTATGGCCAGGTCTGACTATCAAACCTCAATTAAGTATCAAAAAACTGTTCAATTTATCAAAATTTGGCATTAGATGGTAGTTTAATCCTTTATAGGACACTCATTGAAAGAGAGAAGGAAGGAAGGAAGGAAGGAAGGAGGGAGGAAGTAAGGAAGGAAGGAAGGAAGGGAGGGAAGGAAGGAGGGAGAAAGGAAAGGAAGGAAGGAAGGAAGGTAGGGGGGAGGAAAGAAAGAGAGAAGGAGGGAGGGAGGAAGGGAAGAAAGAAGGAAGGAAGAAGAAGGGGATGGAGGAAGGAAGGGAGGAGAGGAGGGAGGGAGGAAAAACAGATGGAAGGAAAGAAGGAAGGGAGGAGGGAGGGAGGGAGGAAGGACAGATGGAAGGAAGGAAAGGAAGGAAGGACGGAGGAAATAAGGAACAAGGGAGGGAGAAAGGAAAAGAGGAAGGGAAGAAAGAAGGCAGGGAGGAAGGAAAGGAAGGAAGGAAAGAAGGAAGGGAAGGAAAGCAAGGATGGATGGAAGGAAGGAGGGAGGAAGGAAAGAAGGAACGGAGGAGAGGAGGGAGGGAGGAAGAACAGATGGAAGTAAGGAAAGGAAGGAAGGAAGGACGGAGGAAGGAAGGAAGGAAGGAAGGAAGGATATTTTAGGATATTTAGAGAAGTTACCAAATATAATTATTTGCCCAATAAAGGGTTAATTATTCTTCCTGGTGTTAAAACATGATATAAAGATAGTTCTGTATTAAAAAAGGTCATTATTTAAGGTAATAAGTACTGAAATGGGAGTTTATTGGTCTCTTATTAGCAGTGATATCAAATAAATTGTAGGTATTTCCTGATTTTTAAAGAATAATTTAACCTATTTATTAATTTCAATATCATCAGGTCAGTGCAGCCTTTGTCACAGAGTAGTTAGTAGTCAGATAATTATGATGAAAAGCTAAAACTATCGCCAGGTCTGACTATCAAACCTCAATTAAGTATCAAAAACTGTTCAATATATCAAAATTTGGCATTAGATAGTAGTTTAATTATTCTTCCTGGTGTTAAAACATGATATATAGATATATTATTATTATTATTATTATATATTAAGTTTTTGTCAGATTCTGGTAAATAAAAGAGAAGTTAATATAGTATTTATATTTAAAACTACCCATAAAATCTCTAGTATCGTGCCAAATACTTAGTCTCATTTAATCTTCCATACTTATCTTATATTGATTGGTTTAAATAGAGAAATATTTCAAAGTAAAGCACTAAAAATGTACTCAACCTTAGTCACATTTAATCTTCCATTCTTAGAAGAAATATCTCAAAGTAAAGGATTAAAAATGTGCCGAATACTTAGTCACATTTAATCTTCCATTCTTATCTCATATTGATCGGTTTAAATAGAGAAATATTTCAAAGTGAAGGATTAAAAATGTGCCGAATACTTAGTCACATTTAATCTTCCACACTTACCTCATATTGATTGGTTTAAATAGAGAAATATTTCAAAATAAAGCACTAAAATGTTGAGTTGAGATGCTCAGCTCATTTAAAAAGCCTCATCATTAGTTTTATATGTTATTTATAACCTCTTAATGCACGCTGTTCCGTCTACGGGACGAACCGGAAGTTAGGAGGTAGCCACACGTTCTTCTGAATGTTTTAAACAACAACCCTTAAACATATATATACATGCCATACATTGTTGGAAAGCTTAGATTGCCCTGATTCATTCAAGACCACTCACGACTTATATGGTTGCTCACAGTCGTAATAGTATTAGCGGTTAGCTCGGCTAGCCACTCAGCTAACGTAAGCTAACAGCTATAATGCTACATACCTTCAAAGTCTTCTCTTTATCCACAACGATCATCTTATGACTCAGGACTTTCTGTACAGCTCGCCAAGTATCCATTCTTGTGAAATATGAAATCAGTTTCCATAAAACCGAAATACTTTCCTCAATATGTCAACATGTATTTAGTCCAACACGTAACGTAATAACACAAATAACAAACCATATACGGTCCGTTTACGTCATTTCCTGACCTGCACGTCCATCTCAGAGTACACGTGACTAGATGTTTACGACCGTGAGCCTCTTCTGCGACGACAATGACGACATGGCTTTGATTGACTGCTGTTCCAGCCTATGGAAATATTCGGTGAAATGAAGGAGATAACCTTTTAGCCAATAGTCTAAGGTTTCCAACGGTGTATGAGACTAAGCTATCAGTTTGTCTGTCCATAAACAAACTCCAAGCGTAACCGGCGTGCGCCCGGTGCATAAATACATAGATAGATAGATAGATAGATATAGCCAAACAAAAAAATATGGTCATATACAATAATAATAATAATAATGATAATAATAATATGGTGTCAGCTTTCATTAGAGACCAAGATTTTGATTGTAGGCAAAGGGGTTGTGAAGTTTTAGGTGTTTGATTGTGGTTATACAGCTTTGGTAACCATGGTAACCAAGTGTTTACTTGGAGTCTCCAAAAAGGACCTAAGGCAAACGCATGGACATACCTGTTGAAAAATAACCACTTTTGGTCTTTTGACTCCAAATTTGGACTGCATGAAGCCAAGACCTGTGGCTGTGGCCTCATTGTGTCTATATCCCGCTGAGAGGTCCCTGAATGTCTGTACACATGTCATTGTAAAGGCAAACCTATGGGCGAGTAAACAACCCCATCATTGTAACCTCTGCCACTCTTTGTCAGTAAGTCACAGAATCACACAGACACTTTTACAAGAATCCTGAGAGTGTTTCCTTTCCAATGATACCAGACACATCTCTGAGTCTCAAACTATGTGGGATCTGTGCTGCTCACAACTTGGGCATGTCGTTTAGGCTAACAACATAAAAAATAGGGACGTGTATTAAGTGGTTAAAACAGGTAGAAAATATACTCAATAAAAAAAAAGGGAGTTTTTTTTCTTCTTCTTTTTTTTCTATTGTCAGAACAGGAAGTGATGTCTAAAAAGAGCACAATTTAAAAAAGGGAAACCTAATAGTTTGTGGAGTCATGTGTGGAGGTGCAGACACGGTGCTTCATCATCATCATCATCATCATCATCTTTTATTGTCACATTAAGAAAGGAGATATTCAGTACAGCGGAGGAGGAGCATTCATGTTTATGCAGCACCATTAAAAACAGCCAATGAAAACAGACAAAGAACAAGCAACTTTTTTTCTTTCTTTTTGATCTTTTTTTATCTCTCTCTTCTTTCTTTTTTTACCCCCTTTCTTTGCAAAAGGCCAGGATCATGTAATAGAAACAGAATATACAAACATTACAAAACAGAGAGTGGTTAAGGAAAATCAATCATTTCAAGAAAAGGAAGAGGAAGAGGAAGGAGAAGAGGAAGAGGAAGGAGATTTAAATTATTTAGCTCCACGCTTCACTAAAAAGAAAAAGAAATAAAAATGAGTTTATAAAAAAGAAAAAAAAAAAGATGAAGACATGATATTTGTTTTTTTCTTCTTCACTGGAAAATGGAAAACTGGTCGTCTTAGTGGTGCAAATCAGAAACTGAGAGAAGGAAGGAGAGGGAGGGAGAGAGAAAGAGAGAGAGAGGTCATACAGGACTATAAAGCACAACGTTCATTCATTCACAGAGTTCACATTTAATATTATACAGTGGAAAAAAAATAATGTCGTCTCCTCGTACCTGCCTGAGCTGATTTTTGATATTCTTTTCTCATCGATTTTGGCTCATTAACTAAAAAAAAAAAAAAAAGAAAAAAAAGAAGGAAAAAAACCTCGTCTTACCTCCGCGCACACACACACACACACAGACGGTGAAGTTGGGCAATAAACAGTCAAACATCCATCTCATTATTCACATACATACATACAGACAGACAGATTGAAGACTTTTCAGACTTTTATTTTGAAAAGTTTAAGTGCTGAAAGAGCTGCAATTGACGATTATCAATTAATAGTTTTGGTCTTTTAAAAAGCCTTTTCCTCAGAGTTAAGATTTACTATCACTGATGGTTTAACCCTCCTGTTGTCAAGTCAAGGGAGGGAGGGAGGAAGGAAGGAAGGAAGGGAAAGGAGGGAGGAAAGGAAGGAAGGAAAGGAAAATTTAACCCTCCTGTTGTCCTCAAGTCAAAGGAGGGAGGGAGGGAGGGAGGGAGAAAGGAAGGAAGGAAAGGAGAGAGGAAGGAAGGGAGGAAAGAAGGAAGGGAGGAAGGAAGGAAGGAAGGACAGAGGAAAGAAGGAAGGGAGGAAAGAAGACGGGGTCAATTTGACCCGGGAGGACGACACAAAGGGTTAAAAGGGAAAATATTAAAAATTTTAAGAAGCTGGAATTTGACTTGAAACTTGATTAATCGATTATCAAAAATAGTTGGCAACACACTGATGAATCGTTGCAGCCACACACACACACACACACACACACACACACACACACACCAACCAGCAGGGGGCGCTCAATACAATTCAATATTAAACTGTGGAAACTGCATTTGGTTGTCAATCCCCCTCCCCACCCCCCCACCCCCCCCCCAAAAAAAATAAAAAACATGACAAAAACTGAACAAAAGAGAATGATGGGTATGAGTTAGAAATTAAAGAGAAACAAATGGAAATAAAAGATTAAAAAGTCTCATTAGGAGCATTTTTTCTTCTTTTCTTTCAAGTTTTGTCCTTTTGACTTGAAAAAAAAAAACACCAGTAGAGCAAAAAAACAAAAAACACTGACTGACTACTATTATTTCGGGCTGGGTATCAAACCTCAGTATTGTTTATATTTTTAAATCCAGGGCAATAAATGTGAGGTTAAGATTCGTTTCACTTTGGCAAAGTTGCTCATATTTTTGGGGCCCTTTAAAAATGAAAAAAAAAAAAAGAGTGAATATCTCTCATTTTTAATATCAGATGTAGATACAGTAAATAAAACATCCACCTTATTATACCCAGCCCTGCTACTAATAACAGCTGACTTTTACTTTTAGCACCTCATTTCAATAAACCTCCAAAAACCTCAGAAAAAAAAAAAAAAAAAGAAAAAAAAGAAAAAGATGAATCTCCAGGTATTTTATTTTGACACTCAAAAACGACCCCAAACTGTGGAATGTGACTCGCTTCGTCGTGATACAAAAAAGACTGCTATAAAACATTTTGTTCCTCAAATACTCATCAATCAATGTGCCGAAGGTTTTAATTACCAAGTGTAAAAAGTCATAAATTCGCACCCTCTCTTTTTCTTTTTTTTAATACTGAAGTCGTACAAAACAACTCTGAAAGTAGCTTCTTTTTTTTTGGTCGTCATGGAAACGCTGATAGAGCTACACAGAGAGAGAGAGGGAGAGAGAGAGAGACTGTTCTCCTCCACGTTAGAAAACAGTAAACAATTCATGGTCAAGATTTTTTTTTTTTCGTAAACTTTTTCGGCTGTCGCTGCAGCGTTAGCGGGCAGTTGAGGGAGTTGAGATAAAGAGAGAGGTGAGGAGGAGGAGGAAGGAGGAAGAAGAGGAGGAGCACCAGCGTTGCCATGGTCACGAGTCTAGGAGGGAATCGGCGCTGGGAGCCTTGTAGAGGTATTTCCAGATGGCGTAGTAGTGCACGGCTGCAGCCAGCGCCACGAACACGTGCCAGATGGCGTGGGCGAAGGGGATGACGCCGTCGCTCTTAAAGAAGAAAACGCCAAGGCAGTAGATGAGTCCTCCGCAGGCCAGCTCATGAAGCCCCTCCGTGTTGCTCTGCACAAACACAATAAAGAAATAAATAAATAAAAACACAGTCGGGGGTTCAGCTGATTTCACTTCACGGTCGGTTTAGAAGCCGCAGTTTGAAATGAAGTGTTAAAAATGTTCCTAATTTTATATATTATACTTTTTATACTTCTCAAATGAGCTGCTAGGGCTGGGCAATGGGAGGAAGGAAGGAAGGAAGGAAAGGAAGAAGGAAGGAAGGGAGGGAGGGAGGGAGGAAGGAAGGAAGGAAGGGATTAAAGGAAAGAAGGGAGAAGGGAAAGGAAGAAGGAAGGAAGGAAAAGAAGAAGAAAGAAAGGAAGGGAGGGAGGGAGGAAGGAAGGCAGGAAAGGAAAGAAGGGAGGAAAGGAAATATGGGAGGAAGAAAAGGAAAGGAGGAAGGAGGGAGGAAGGAAGGAAGGAAGGAAGGAAGGTGGGAGGGAAGGAAGAAAAGGAAGGGAGCAAGGGAAAGAGGAAGGAAGGAAGGAAGAAAGGAAGAAAGGAACAGTAAAAACAGACGGGGTCAATTTGACCTGGGAGGGGTCTTTTTCAACATTGTATAATTTTATTCCATCATTTTGGAAGCTGCAGTTTGTTGTTGTTGTTGTTGGTTGTTGTTGTTGTTGTTGTTGTTGTTGCATTTCAAAATAAGAGCATGCATACATAAAAACGGTCTCGCAATGCATCACAGAACTGAGCTGGAAAATATTGAAAAATGTGGCAAAATGTGGATTTTTATGAGAAAGTTTTTATTATAATTTTATTCTACAGTTTTATATTAACAGTGCAGATAAAATATATAATTTGGTGTCATTTAAACTATATTTATAGTTTGTGTATTGACTTATAAAGCTGTAATATTCACCACAACCACAAGAGGGCAGCAGAAACTAGAACACAGATAAACAGATTGAAAATATTGAGGTTTATAATTAAAGACAGCACATTAATTAATTTTTTAATACAACAAATTAAACATAAACCCTTGAAAGGCTTCACTGATTACACAGGAAGTGCTTCAGCAGCAGCAGAGGAGAAAGAAGAGGAAGAAGAAGAAAACAAAATGTTCTCACACCTCCGTCGGGTGTGGATGAAGTGATGAAGTGATAATAAGAATAATTTATTGTATAATTACCATTGACGTCACCACTGACGCGGGGAAGAAACCCATCGTCAGATAGAAGGCCAGCTCGACAAGTTTATACCTGCGAAGACAAACAAATACAGAAATGCAAATTACAAAGCGCCAGAAAAGGACGGAGAGAAACAAATATCATGTTACTGTAATAAAAATGTCATTTCAGTGAAAGTTGTGCAGTTTCCAAAGAGTCAAAATATCATTTTTACTGTTAGAGGAATTTAATTAGTTACAAATAACTAAAAGAAAGCAGCTTATTTGTGGTTTAATAGAGCTGATATTGGAATTTATGAAAATGAATTAGTAGAGAGAGTCTCTCTCAAACTTTAACTTTTTTTTGTATCTGGTGCCAAAACGTGCAAAGTTTCAGACTGTAGACAAACATCTCTCTCTCTCTCTCTCCCTCTCCCTCTCCCTCTCCCTCTCCCTCTCCCTCTCTCCCTCCCTCCCTCCCTCCCTCTCCCTCCCCCTCCCTCCCTCCCCCTCTCTCCCCCTCTCTCCCCCTCTCTCCCCCTCTCTCCCTCCTTCCCTCCCTCTCTCCCTCTCTCTACCGGTCAAACCTGTCGCCAAGTGCTCGCTCATGAGGGAATGTCGGGTTTCTTTAAAATGATGCCTGAACAACTCAGTGAAGCGCAGATAAAACTCGTCAAACCTGCCTTCACAAACTGTTGTGTTGTACAAACAGACGAGCTGCAGAGTGAAATCACTGACTGACTTTCAAACTGTTCATTTCTGATTCTGACAGTTGCAGGGAGGAGTAGCAGCGGTATTACGTGTAGTAATTGTACTCAGTGTTTTGCCTATTTTAGGTGAACGTGAAGTGAACGTACTGTATTTCTGCCTGATGAACGTTATAGTGAACACGTTCATGCTCTCTCACAGTTTAACTTTATTCAACTGAGAGCCAGATTTCCATAGAAAACCAGCTAAAAACACCGTAAACAGGCCTTAATATGTAACAGAAAAAACACCCAATCTGGTAACAGCAGCCACCACAGAGTCACACCGCTGCATGCATCATCAAAATGTGAAGCATGGAGGCAAAAACTAATGAAGGCAGCAGCAGCATAGACATATATATATAACCCTAACCCATGTATATCTGTCTATAAGCAGCTCTACCTCAGACTCTGCCTCCACCATCTGCATCTTCGTATGATTACTTAAAACTATTTTGAAATCTGACTCACAGTTTCAGTAATTGCTGTCTGTGGTTCTACATGGGCTGTGGCAATCATTTTGGAAAATAGCTTCCCTCCTCCCTTCCTTCCTTCTGTCCTTCCTCCCTCCTTTCCTTCTTGCTCCCTTCCCTTCCTCCCTTCCTTCTGTCCTTCCCTCCTTTCCTTCCTTATTGCTCCCTTCCCTTCTTTCTTCCTCCCTCCTTTCCTTCCTTCTTTCCTCCCTCCCTTTCCTTCCAAAACCCCCCTTTCTTCCTTCTGTCCTTCATTCCTTCCTTTCTTCTTCCCTTTCTTCTGTCCTCCCTCCTTTCCTCCCTTCCTTCATCCCCTTCCTCCCTCCTTTCCTTCCCTTCCTTCATCCCCTTCCTCCCTCCTTTCCTTCCCTTCCTTCCCTTCCTTCATCCCCTTCCTCCCTCCTTTCCTTCCTTCGTCCCCTTCCTCCCTCCTTTCCTTCCCTTCCTTCCCTTCCTTCATCCCCTTCCTCCCTCCTTCCTTCCTTCCTTGACTCGAGGACAACAGGAGGGTTAAAAATAGTTTTAAAAGCAGCAACTGGACAACGTCTCTGTCTTAGGAAAATAGCTTGCAGCAACATTTTTGGAACTGTGAACTTATTTCAGTTCATAATTCAAAATTTTGAACTAATTCATTTTTAAAATTTGTGAACTGAACTTTGAACTAGTTCATGTAGAAAGTGAACTTTCCCCAACGCTGCATATCAAGTGATATCTGACACATTTACAGTCTTTTTAGCATCAGATTCCCTCTTAGTTACAAAGACACATTAATGCTGTAGTAAGCTTTTACAGTGTAGTAGTGACTTTAAGTAGTAGTAGTAGTAGTAGTAGTATTTCTAGTATTAGTAGTAGTAGTAGTAGTTCTAGTATCAATAGTAGTAGCAGTATTAGTAGTAGAGGTAGTAGTAGTAGTAGTAGTAGTAGTAGTAGTAGTAGTAGCAGTAGTAGAGGTAGTAGTTCTAGTATCAATAGTAGTAGCAGTATTAGTAGTAGAGGTAGTAGTAGTAGTAGTAGTAGTAGTAGTAGTTCTAGTATCAATAGTAGTAGCAGTATTAGTAGTAGCAGTAGTAGAGGTAGTAGTAGTAGTTCTAGTATCAATAGTAGTAGCAGTATTAGTAGTATTAGTAGTAGTAGTAGTATTAGTAGTAGTAGTAGAGGTAGTAGTAGTAGTATTAGTAGTAGTAGAGGTAGTAGTAGTAGTATTAGTAGTAGTAGTAGTAGTAGTATTAGTAGTAGTAGTAGTAGAGGTAGTAGTAGTAGTAGTAGTATAGGTAGTAGTAGTAGTAGTATAGGTAGTAGTAGTAGTAGTAGTAGAGGTAGTAGTAGTAGTAGTAGTAGTAGTAGTTCTAGTATCAATAGTAGTAGCAGTATTAGTAGTAATAGTAGTAGTAGTAGTATAGGTAGTAGTAGTAGTAGTAGTAGTAGTAGTAGTAGTAGTAGTAGTAGTAGTAGTATCAATAGTAGTAGCAGTATTAGTAGTAGTAGTAGTAGTAGTAGTAGTAGTAGTAATAGTAGTATTAGTAGTAGTAGTATTAGTAGTAGTAGTAGTAGAGGTAGTAGTTATATATCTTCCAGATTGGTACTACATGTTATAAAAAGGTAGTAAAATGGATGCAGGTTAATTGCTGGTTATTATCACATAAACTACCACGGTGTAATCAGATTACTTCACACTTACTTTTCATGATAGTTGACCCCTCCCTGTCCCAACGTCACTGCCCCTCAACTGACTGAATGATTGAATGACTTTATGATTTTATGTTGTTCATATTCTGTTTGTCCTTTTTTTTTTTTTTTTAATGATGCTGCTCCTCATGCCTTTTAAATTGCCCCTCGGGGACAAATAAAGTGTTTTGAATTGAATTGAACTCACTTTTCATGATAGTTGAAGACATAAATGGTTCCAGCAGCAGCCATCAGCCACACAAACCAGCGCATGTGTGCTGCTAGCGGGCCGAGCTCACGCAGGTTCAACCTGACAGCACAAAGAAAAATGTTGTAAATTAAATAAAAAGCTAAAGTCTCCATGTGAGAGTGCGTGTGGCTGTGTGTGGCTGTGTGTGAGAGTGTGTGAGAGTGTGTGTGTGTGACTGTGTGTGACTGTGTGTGTGAGAGTGTGTGTGAGAGTGTGTGTGAGAGTGTGTGTGGCTGTGTGACGGTGTGTGAGAGTGTGTGTGACTGTGTGTGGCTGTGTGAGAGTGTGTGGCTGTGACAGTGTGAGAGTGTGTGTGAGAGTGTGAGAGAGTGTGAGGCTGTGTGAGAGTGTGCGGCTGTGTGTGACTGTGTGAGAGAGTGTGTGAGAGAGTGTGTGACTGTGTGTGAGAGTGTGTGAGAGTGTGTGAGAGTGTGTGAGAGAGTGTGGCTGTGTGTGAGTGTGTGTGGCTGTGTGACGGTGTGTGAGAGTGTGTGTGACTGTGTGTGGCTGTGTGAGAGTGTGTGGCTGTGACAGTGTGAGAGTGTGTGAGTGTGTGTGAGAGTGTGTGGCTGTGTGAGAGTGTGCGGCTGTGTGTGAGAGTGTGTGACTGTGTGTGAGAGTGTGAGAGAGTGTGTGACTGTGTGTGAGAGTGTGTGACTGTGTGTGAGAGTGTGTGAGAGTGTGTGAGAGTGTGTGGCTGTGTGAGAGTGTGTGACTGTGTATGAGAGTGTGTGTGGCTGTGACAGTGTGAGAGTGTGTGACTGTGTGAGAGTGTGTGTGATTGTGTGTGAGAGTGTGACAGTGTGAGAGTGTGTGAGAGTGTGTGTGAGACTGTGTGTGACTGTGTGTGACTGTGTGTGAGAGAGTGTGTGGCTGTGTGAGAGAGTGTGTGCCTGTGTGATTGTGTGTGAGAGTGTGTGTGAGAGTGTGTGAGAGTGTGTGAGAGTGTGTGTGCCTGTGTGATTGTGTGTGAGAGTGTGTGACTGTGTGTGTGAGAGTGTGTGTGAGAGTGTGTGACTGTGTGTGTGAGAGTGTGTGTGAGAGTGTGTGACTGTGTGTGAGAGTGTGTGACTGTGTGTGACTGTGTGTGTGAGAGTGTGTGTGAGAGTGTGTGACTGTGTGTGAGAGTGTGTGAGAGTGTGTGTGAGAGTGTGGCTGTGTGAGAGTGTGTGACTGTGAGAGTGTGTGTGGCTGTGTGTGGCTGTGTGTGGCTGTGTGTGAGAGTGTGTGTGAGAGTGTGTGTGGCTGTGTGTGTGGCTGTGTGTGGCTGTGTGTGTGAGTGTGTGTGAGAGTGTGTGACGCTCACCACGGTGTGTAGGAGGCAGCGATGAAGAAATAGATGACCACTCTGTCACACATGTGGAAACAATGCTCCATGGACCTGAAAAACAAACAAACAAACAAACAAGTTAATATTTAATTTATTTTTAACTCAACATCACTGAAATGCAAATATTCAGATTCATAGTCTTCTTTATTTCTTCTCTGATTGGATGGTAAATGATTTAACCCTCCTGTCGTCCTCCCGGGTCAAACTGACCCTGTCTCTCTTTTGACTCTTCCTTCCTTCCTCTTTCTTTAATTTTTCCTTCCTTCTTCCCCACCTCCCCTCTTTCTTTGCTCCCTCCTCCTTCCATCCTTCCTTCCTTCCTTCCTCCCTTGCCCCCTCCTTTCCTTCCTTCCTTCCTTCCTTCCTTCCTTCCTTCCTTCCTTCCTTCCTTCCTTCCTTCCTTCCTCCTTTCCTTCCTTCTCTCTTAAATGCCTTCCTTTTCGTCCTTCCTTCCTTCCTCTATTCCTCTTTCATTTTTCCTTCCTTCTTCCCCTCCTCCCCTCTTTCTTTGCTCCCTCCTCCTTTCTTCCTTCCTCCCTCCCTCCTTTCCTTCCTTCCTTCCTTCCTACTCCTTTCCTTCCTCCCTCCCTCCCTCCCTCCTTACTCCTTTCCTTCCTTCCTCCCTCCCTCCCTCCCTCCCTCCCTGACCTGAGGACAACAGGAGGGTTAAATGATGCCGTTTTTAGACACTAATTTAATAAGTTTGTGTTTAGATAAAATTTAACATTTAAGAGCTTTGGCTTCTATTTTAAGATGAAAAGAAGGATTTTGTGTACATTTCTAAAAGTTGAGTATTACTATCATCAGCAGTAAAACTCAGGTATTATATGTAGAAATATGTCTAATATGTTATATTCATTGTCACAACGCTGCTTCTGACGCAATTTAAACCAAAGCAACAACAAAAAGGAAACCAGCGGTGAAAAGAAGGATTACAAAAGAAACTGAAGAAATACAAATCCAGTAAAACAAAAAGGAACAGGAAAAAGAAAAACGGCAGCGAACCAGAAAGGAATAAAAAAAAAAAGAAAAACAAATAGTTCCTTGTCAACAGCTGCGTATCGGCCTGGTTTAAATCCTCGAGGGGCAAACTGATTATTAAAGACTTATCACACCACTTAAAATGACAGAGAGATTACAGCTGCTTGTTTGTGTACTGAGTTATCTTTCCTCTGCATGTATGGAGTAGAAAGTAGAAGAAAGGTCAGTGACTAATAAAAAAAAAGAGAGAGAGAGAGAGAGAGAGAGAGAGAGAGAGAGAGAGAGAGAGAGAGAGAGAGAGAGAGAGAGAGAGAGAGAGAGAGAGAGAGAGAGAGAGAGAGAGAGAGAGAGATCAGCAACTAAGAATACGTTTAACCCTCCTGACGTCCTCCCGGGTCAAATTGACCCCATCTGTTTTGACTGTTCCTTCTTTCCTCCCTCCCTTCCTTCCTTCTCTCGTTCTTTCCTTCCTTCACCCCCCTTTTTTGCTCCCTTCCCTTCGTCCCTTCCATTCTTCCTTCCTCCTCCTTCCATTCTTCCTTCCTCCCTTCCTTCTGTCCTTCCTCCCTCCCTCCTTTCCTTCCTTCTTGCTCCCTTCCCTTCCTCCCTCCCTTCTGTCCTTCCCTCCTTTCCTTCCTTATTGCTCCCTTCCCTTCTTTCTTCCTCCCTCCTTTCCTTCTTCCTCCTCCCTCCTTTCTTCCTTCCCCCCTCCCTTCCTTCTGTCTTTCCTTTCCTTCCTTCCTTATGGCTCCCTTCCCTTCTTTCTTCCTCCCTCCCTCCTTTCCTTCCTCCCTTTCCTTCCTACACCCCCTTTCTTCCTTCTGTCCTTCATTTCTGTCTTCTGTCCTTCATTTCTGTCTTCTGTCCTCCCTCCTTTCCTCCCTTCATTCCTTCCCTTCCTCCTTCCTCCTTTCCTTCCCTTCCTGCCTCCCTCCCTCCTTTCCTTCCTCCCTCCTTTCCTTCATTCATCCCCTTCCTCCCTCCTTTCCTTCCTTCCTTCCTTCCTTCCTTCCTTGACTCAAGGACAACAGGAGGGTTAAAAAATAGTTTTAAAAGCAGCAACTGGACAACGTGTCTGTCTTAGTCTCTGCTCACCTCATGTGGCTCTTCTTCCAGGTGACGATATGAAACACAGTGGAGACCAAGAAGAGAGCGCACAGTCCCATCCCGTACACCCAGGCCGTGATCCTCTCCCAGCTGTTGTCGGACAGCCGGTGCAGCAGCGCCATGCCAACGAAGGCCGGCATGATGAGGAACTACAAAAAGGGAGACACACTATTACACATATATAAAGAAATTCATATTAAAGTGATTAAGGTGAATAAGGTAATGTTGACTTACTGCATGAGTGTAGCAGTTTGCAGCATGCTCGTAGCAGGTGGGCTGGTAGCGGCAGTTCGCAGAGGCCCGTCTGTTCATGAACCTTAAAAAAAAAAAATCAAACAATTAGACTTTCTGTAGCTCCAGAGACGTGAGAGTTGAATCTGTCCCCATCGAGAGACAGAGAGGACTGGTGAAAACGCTGATTCATGGGTGCAAACGACATTTTAGGATAAAGCAAATGCATGTATTAGGATTGCTGTGTCTGCTATAAACCACCATATATTTTGCTTTTTGACTGTTTTGAGCCATTTTTAAAGTAAAAAAACATCCAAATGTGATTATTTTTTTGGTTTCTTTCATCCTGTATGACAGTAAACTGAATATATTTGGGTTGTGGATAAAACAAGATATTATAAGATGTAATTTTTACCATTTTCTGAGATTTTATAGATCAAATTTCTAATGAAGAAAGTAGCAGACAGATTAATCAATAATGAGAATAATAGTTAGTAGTTGTAGCTCCAATCTGCTAGATGATAAAAGCTCTTTAGGTGAATAATTGTGAAGCCTAATTAAACTATTTTACTACTTGTCTGTGCCAAAATTTTAAACCCACTTTATTCATCATGTAAATATGGTTTTAAAAAAGGACAAGTTTCCTGGGTTTTTTGTTTTTTTGAGCATCAGGTGTCCACATGAACAGCGCAAGAGGTTATTTCATCACTGCAGTCATTCCTCCTGTTCATACTGACTATTAAAAGATTAAAAGATCCCAAAAGAGTTGATGTGAAGCTTATATGAGGCTTCAGCAGACACATTTACAGTCTTTTTAGCATCAAATCTCCTCTTAGTGATTCCTCTGTTGAGCTGTGGTGGAAGTATAGTAACAAAAAGACAGACTTTAGCACTAAAACAGACTATAAAATTGAAAGATATCTACTTGATATGACTCATTTGGGAGGCTGAAGCTTCATATTAGCTTCAGATAAACTTGTTTTGCACAATAGGAGGACTGTGGATTGGCCAATATGAACAAGAGAAATAACTACAGCAAGAAAAACCTGTTTCAAAGCTCATTTGGAGACCTGATTGTTGCTTTAAGACACACTTTGAAGAAAAAAAACTGAACTTCTCCTATAATTTAAAGTTATATCATTCATATTACATACAGAAACTAGCAGTATTATGCAATTAAAACATATATTAAACTAGTTTTTTCTTATTATCTGACAGTAATGACACAGCTAAGAAACATTTGCATGAATATATATATTTTTTTAAAGGCACATTTTCATGTTTTTTTACCCACCTCTGTAAGCTGTTCACTCTCTTCATTTCAGCCTTATTTAGATGAGAGACAGCACACACACACACAGAGATACACACACACACTCACAGATACACACTCACACACAAAAAAGCTGCAAACGCCAGCAAAAAACGAGCTTTTTTCTCTTTGTAACAAAAGGCAGGAATTAAACAATAAGCTGTCCTGCAAAGCCAAAAAGGAAACGGAAGGCCTTAAGCATTAGCTACTCATGAGCTAACTTTCTTTCGCTTTCTTTCTTTTTTTTGCACACCCACACACCCACACACACACTACACAGCTGCAGCAGCTACAAGGCACCAGCAGCTTCAATGCTAACACTCCTACTATAAAGGCACCATTTTAGTCTTTTTCTTAATAATACCATCCTGTTGCAAAAATGCTTGCTGGCTCACTCCCACGTGTTGGAGCTGCAGATATCCATAGCTGGCGTTAAAAAATAAAATAATATTAATAAAGGACTCCCTCCTCCTCCTCTTAATAACAACAAGCAACAGCAACAGCAAAAAAGCAAAGCAGCTCCTTCCCTCTTCCTCTTCCTTCTTCCTCGCTGAGCTGCTCAGTGTTGGAGTGGGATTGCTGTCCCTACCGCCCCCTATAATGGTGAGATGTTGACTGGCAGCGCGTTCGAGCCAATCAGAAGCGAGTAGAATGCCGCGCTGGCCAATCAGACGCAAGGTGGGCGTTGTCTTAAGAGGAGAGAGTCACCTTATTGGATATGCAAATATTTTAAAAAAGAAAAAGAAAAGATTGATTAAGATATAAATAATTAGGATTGGGAAGGTTACTTTGGAAATGTAATAGATTACAGATGCTAGTTACTCTATTTAATATGTAATAGATTACTAATTACTCTATTTAATATGTAATAGGTTACAGATGAGTAGTTACTGTATTTACTATGTAATAAAGTACTAGTTACTCTATGTAATATGTAATAGGTTACAGACTACTAGTTACTCTAATTAAAATGTAATAGATTACACAGTGACAGTCATCCTCTGGCTATGCAAATGTTAAAAAAAAGATTGATTGTGAGACTATAAAATAATAAATATAAACAATCACGGTTGGGAAGGTTACTTTGGAAATGTAATAGGTTACAGATTACTAGTTACGTTATTTAATATGTAATAAGCAATGTAACTATTTCAATTACTTAATCAAAGTAATGTAACTTTATTTTTCGGCTGTTAGGGTAAGTGTTTCCATTAAGCACCAAAAGCTAAGTTCAGGTGTTTTTCATGGATACTGACATGATTTATAAGGGAGATCATTTCTTATAAAGCAACATTTATCTCTCATTTTAAATGTATTCATTAGTTCATGTAGATTTTGGAATACAAAATAAAGATATTTGATGAAAAAAGTCAAAAGGCATGAGCTTAATTGGTACTGTGACTCCATTTAAGCCCATGTGTTCTCCAAATAAGCTCACAGATTAATAAACATGCAATAAATAAATAAATAAATTTTTGAGTTAACACCTGTTGAGCTGAGGATAACGGGAGGATTGAAACAATATCAGGTTCCCAAATGAACAAAGAAACAAGTTTTTTGACCATTCGAAGATCCTTTCTTTTTGTATTTTCATTGTAAGTAATGGGGGACAAAACCCACATCTTCCTTCTGTGCCAAAAAATGTCTTTAAAAGTTGATCTGAAGCTATAATATGAAGCTTCAGTTGTCCCAAATGAGTCAAATCAAGTAGATATCTTTCAATTTAACACTCTTTTTTTTAGCGCCAAAGTCTCTCTTTATGTTACTATACTTCCACCACAGCTCAACAGAGGAAACACTAAGAGGGAATTTGATGCTAAAAAGACTGTAAATGTGTCAGATATCCACTTTGTATGGACTAACTCAGACTGCTGAAGCTCAATATGAGCCTGTTTGTCCTCTATCACTTCCATTGAAAGCACATTAATAGTCAATATGATATGATGTTTTAAGACATTTGAAAAACTGTGAACTAGTCCTTTAAAATGAAAAACCCTCCTCTGTCTCCTTTAGTAGCTATCTGACCTTTGACCTGCATGTTTAAATTGAATTTAATAACATTTAAAGTCAACTAGGTGCCTTCTTGAGGGATATTTTACTTTTTTTTACATATTAACATGACCTTAAAAATCTATAAAAACCTGAATATTAATCTGATTTAGTTGATTCTTAGCCTTCAGCATGTTCCCACTAAACAAAAGATGCTCTTGTCATGCAAACGTTACGTAAGCGGCTCCTCTAATACTGAAATACTGAACACAGTGGCTTATATGTTAACAGCATAAACTCAATATTAAGGTTAATAGTAGACTTAAAAAAAATAATAATTCTGGTGGTAAATCGGCCTTTTTCATAATATCTAATGGAGCTGTTGTAGAAATATGAGTCCGATGTTGCCACACACACACACACACACACACACACACACACACACACACCCAGCCCAGTTGCATAATAGCGCTGTAACTTGATGAGTGACTCTTAGATTTAACAGTGTTTATATAAGACCAATCCTCCTCGGGCTTAATGAAGTTCAAGCTGTAACGCTGCTGTGAATGCATATAGTATAATTATTTAGTATGTGTGTGTGTGTGTGTGTGTGTGTGTGTGTGTGTGTGTGTGGTTCACGTCGCTGTTACTGTACCAGTGAGAGCAAATAATGGGATTGATCCAGACTAAAAGAAAGAGCTCATTGTTTATGGGGAGTAAGAGGAGGAGGGGGGGGGGAGGGGGGGGAGTAGGGAGGGAGAGAGGGAGGGGGGGGGTATTTTTAAAAAGAACATTAGCACAGACAATGGCCATATGTTAGTGGACAGTGTCTCCTTGTTTCTGGCACCAGTCTGCTTTTTGTACCCCCCACCCCCTCCCCTCCCCTCCCCCTCGCCCCCCTTCCTGTGCTCTGTTTCGCTAACACCTCTAATGTGACCTGAGACTGAGAGCCACAGGTTGGGAAGCGTGTGACATCACCGAGGATCAGGGTGACTTCCTGTCCTGGCTGAAGTTCTGGTGTCAGTTAGGTGTGTGTGTGTGTGTGTGTGTGTGTGTGTGTGTGTGTGTGTGTGTGTGTGTGTGTGTGTGTGTGGTGTTTAACCTGACACAGAAACAGGTGTGTCAGTGTACGGACTCACCTGTGATCTTTTATTATGACTGTGTGTTGTGTTTGATTAAACTATTGTATATGTTGACCTACCTCTTTTTTATTTTTATTTATTTTATTTTATTGTTTTAATAGAATTGATCATTATTATTTTATTAATGCAATAATAAATATTATTATTTATTTATTATTTTATCTTATTATGTATTATTTTTCCTGTTATTATCACTAGTGTTATTATTGGTGTTTATTTATTTATTTTATCTTATTTTTTAATAGAATTAATCATTATTATTTCATTGGTACAATAATATATATTATTGTTTATTTATTATTTATTTATTTGTTATTTTATTTTATTATGTATTATTTTTTTCTTCCTGTTATCACTAGTGTCATTATTAGTATTTATTTATTTATTTTATTTTATTTATGTTTAATTGAATTGATCATTATTATTTTCATTAGTACAATAATAAATATTAGTCTTTATTATTATTTATTTATTATTTTATTTTATTATGTATTATGTTTCCTGTTATTATTAGTATTAATTCATTTAATAATTTTTGAATTTATTCTATTTGGGGTTTTTTGTTTTGTTTTTCCTGACTTGATATATAGTGTATATATTTGTTATGTTTAGAAATATGTGTATGTATGTAGGTATAAGTGTATATATGTGTATTTCTTGTGTGTATATATATTTGTACTTATATGGTTATTTAAGTGGATAAACTATTTATTTTTTCCTTATTGCTGAGATTGTTAAAAATCAATAAACAGAGCATTTGGGGGAAAACTATTGTATATATTGTGTATATTATTATTATTATTGTTATTATTATTAGCAGACTCTCCAGCATGCATTGTATGAGAGTTCAAACTCTCCAGAGACTGTTTGTTTTGTTGTATTTTTAGACATGATGGAAACTTTAACACACGTGGAGATAAACGTGTCATGATGTTTGGTTTCAGATTCAGTCCCAACCCTCCGTACGCTCATAAATTAACTAAGTGACTGAGAGCGGCCGTCCTCATTGTGTTTGTACTGACTCTGGTACAGAGCGGCTCCACCAGGTTTCAGCATGTGACAGAGGAAGATATAAATCAAACTATTGTTGAACTTGTTATCTGTTGTTGAGTTAATGTAAGTTAGTTTTACTCGTGAGGCAACTTTACTTTCATTCAGTTAAGTCACATATGTTTCTAAAGGCAGCAGAGGAGTTTGTGTTTCCTCATTGAACCTTAAACTGCTGCAATTTATGACATTATTGGCTCCGAGTAGCAGCAAGAGTTAGAACTAGAGCTGTCAGCGTTAAGATTAATGCAATCCATAACGCCTTAATTTTTTTTAATCGCATTTTAATTTTGCAAGCCTTTTTGTCCCTTCTACTCACCCGTAGACGGCTCCTCTAGCTGTAGCGCTATGCTTTGAAGTGGCCTCCTGCAGTAAACCTACCGCGCTGATGGAAAGTAAGAGAGCTACTGGACTTTTGAACGGCTTGTTTAACTTCCAGACGCTTCAGTTGACAAGTCAAAAGTAAAATGCAACCTGTGTCAAACGGAGTTTAACGGGATCATCCCTATGTTCCCCGCTTTGTGTGTGACCGGGGAACATAGTTTACAGTCTACAGTTAGCCAGTTAGCTGAGTTAGCCGCCGAGCTAGCAACCGAGTTAGCCGCGATCGGGGAACATAGGTACGCTCCTAGTTTAACTACCACCGGAGAACGTCGAGTTTGAGTTAGCACCTCCACCCTAAACACCCAGGTGCAGCCAAGCGAGCCTCAGCTCCACCAAAGGACCATTTTGGAGTGTGGGATTCGCATTCCCAGTTGAGACACTCTGGTAAGAAATGCTTTCCATTATGCGCTTAAAACTGCCTTGAAATGTAAAATAACAGGATTTTAAACATGCAATTCAAAACGCGATTAATTGTGATTAAAAAAATGAATCGTTTGACAGCCCTAGTTAGAACATTTAATCTCTTCCTAAAAACACACTTTTATCTCAGAGCATTTTTCTAATTTTACTTGACAGTTGTTTTTAAATGCAGTGTTTCCCATACATTCATTCTTTCGTGGCGGCCCGCCACGAAAGAATTACGTCCGCCACGAATAGATTTTTCGGCTTTTGGCTCGCTCGACCTCGCTCATAAAAGCATAATAATGGGACTCTGTCTGTGAATGTAGCTTGTCGTAACAATTGCGGGGCAGTAGGTGGCGGCAATAAAACCAAAGAAGACGCACTTAATTCACCTGGTCGGCCAGAAGAAGAAGAAGAAGAAGAAGAAGAAGAAGATAGTCATATGTCTTTGCTAGAGGCTATCTGCTGGTGTGTGGTGTGTATGAAACAGGAGGAGTTCACGGACGTAAACAAAACAGTCACGTGTCCCACAGATGCACGTGTAGGTCAGGAAGTGACGTGAAAGGGACCGTATATGGTTTGTTCCGTGTCTGTTTCCTTACGTGTTGGACTAAATACATGTTGACATATTGAGGAAAATATTTCGGTTTTATGGAAACGGATTTCATATTTCAGCAGAATGGATACTTGGCGAGCTGTACAGAAAGTCCTGAGTCATAAGATGATCGTTGTGGATAAAGGGAAGACTTTGAAGGTATGTAGCATTATAGCTGTTAGCTTACTTTAGCGGAGTGGCTAGCCGAGCTAATCGCTAATACTATTACAGCTGTGAGCAACCATATAATTCATGAGTGGTCTTGAATGAATCAGGAGAATCTAAGCTTTCTAACAATGTACGGCACGAATATATATGTTTAAGGGTTGGTGTTTAAAACATTCAGAAGAACTTGTCGCTACCTCCCAACTTCCGGTCCGTCCCGTAGGCGGAACAGCGTGTTTTAAGTGTCTGCTGTTCCGATCCTTCATGTTGGCTGAAACAGACAAGTCACCCTCAAATATGCTGAAAACCATATTGAAGTTTGGCCTGCAGTTAGTCTTCCCTAATGTTTATGTGGCTTTGAGGATGTTCCTTACGTTGTCGGTGACAAACTGTGGGGGGGAGCGATCATTTTCTCATTTGGGGAGAATCAAAAATGAGCTGAGGACCACACCACCACAAATAGATGCCTGTCCTGTGGGAAACACTGAAATGTATTTTATTATTATTATATGTCTTGTTTTATTTTATTGTTTAAATGTGTCGGCTTTAATTTGCTGCCTTAGAGTCTAAAAAGTAAAAGTATTTGTAGTATGAGTTTTGAAAAGTGCTCCATAAATAAGAATGAACCAGCTCTACTTTTAATAACTTGATTGATTTCAAATTTATCTGAGAGCATTTATTTTTTATTTATTTTATTATTATGTTCTCTTGTTTTGTTTTGCTGCCTTGTGTATACTGTAGCTGAGTTTTGAAAAGTACTAAAGTATAAATAAGAAAGATGAATATGATTTTTACTTCATAGTAAAACCAGAAACCAAAACCAGCCTTTTTATTTTATGATGTGCTTTTCCTGCTGTATCATGTCAGAAGAGTCTGACGGATAATGTCACAGTCACCGTGCCCTCCGTCTCCGTCTCCTACTCTCCTACTTTAGATCTTCCTTTAACCCTTTATAGGGCACTCATTGAAATACTAAGGAAGGAAGGAATGATGGAAGGGAGGGAGGAAAGGAAGGACGGACGGAGAGAAGGAAGGTAGGAGGGAGGGAGGAAGGAAGGACAGAGGAAAGAAAGAAGGGAGGAAGGAAAGAGAGAAGGAGGGTTAGGGTTAGAAGAACTCATTGAAATACTTAAGGAAGGAAGGAATGATGGGAGGGAGGAATGTAGGAAGGAAGGAAGGACGGAAGGTCGGACGGACGGAGAGAAGGAAGGTAGGAAGGGAGGAAGGAAGGAGGGAGGAATGATGGAAGGGAGGGAGGAAGGAAGGACGGAAGGACGGACGGAGAGAAGGAAGGAAGGAAAGAGGAAAGAAAGAAGGGAGGAAGGAAAGAGAGAAGGAGGGAGGAAGGGAAGAAAGAAGGAAGGGAGGAAAGAAAGGAAGGAAGGATGGATGGAAGGGAGGAAGGAAGGATGAAATAAGGTAGGTAGGAAGGAAGGAAGGATATTTTGGGATATTTACAGAAGTTACCAAATATAATGATTTGCCCAATAAAGGGTTAATGGCCGAGTCAGAGAGTCAGAGCGAGTTTCACTTCTCCTTCATTTCTGGGAGAAATGAGAGAAACACATTTTATTCCATTTGACCCGCTAGTTTCACTTCACGCAGAGTTCAGCCTGATTTAACTTGGAAAGCTTTTAACCCTTCCATACTGTTCATTTTTACATTTTGACATTTCTTCTAGCTGGCCTCTTCCTTATAAGACCCTCAGTGTGTAAAAAAGGAAATAAAATGCATCTTTTTCTGTATATGAAGACATACAAAATGTTAAAAAGACCATTTAAACCATTTGTTTTATTCTTTATATTCTATAAAATAGTGTCTTTCCCCCCTGACTGCTTCATTAAGGATTCATCTTCCTTCTTCCTCCCTTCCTTCATTCTCTCTTTCATTCCTTCCTTCCTCCTCCCTCCCTCCTTCTCTCTTTCATTCCTTCTTCCTGCTTTCCTCCTTTCTGTCTTTCCTTCCTTCCTTCCTTCCTTCCTCTGTCCTTTCCACCCTCCCTCCTTCTCTCTCTTTCCTCCCCCCTACTTTCCTCCCTTCCTTTTTTCCTTTCTCCCTCCATCCTTCCCTCCCTCCCTCCTTCCGTCCTTCTTCCTCCCTTCCTTCTTTCCTTTCCTCCTTTCCTCCCTTCCTCCTTCTTTCCTTCCTTCCTTCCTTCTTTCTTTCCTCCCTCCCTCCTTCTCTCTTTCATTCTTTCCTCCCTCTTTCCTCCCTTCTGTCTTTCCTTCCTTCCTTCCTTCCTTCCTTCCTTCCTTCCCCCTACCTTCCTCCCTTCCTTTTTTCCTTTCTCCCTCCATCCTTCCCTCCCTCCCTCCCTCCCTCCTTCCTTCCTTCTTCCTCCCTTCCTTCTTTCCCTTCCTTCCTTCCTCTCTTCCTTCTTTCCTACCTCCCTCCTTCTCTCTCTCATCCCTTCCACCCTCCTTCCTTCCTTCCTTCCTTCCTTCCTTCCTTCCTTCTTTCCTCCCTAACTCCTACTCTCCCTTTCCTCCCCCCTACCCTCCTCCCTCCCTCCTTCCCTACCCTCCTCCCTCCCTCCTTTCCTCCCTCCCTCCCTCCTACCTTCCTTCCTTCCTCCCTCTTCCCCCCTTCTGTCTTTCCTTCTCTCTCTTTCCTCCCCCCTACCTTCCTCCCTTCCTTTTTTCTTTTCTCCCTCCCATCTTCCTTTCTTCCTCCCTTCCGTCCCCCTTTCCTTCCTTCCTCCTTTCCTCCCTCCCTTCTATCATTCCTTTCCTCCCTCTCTTCCCTCCTTCCTTCCTCCCTCCCTCCCTCCCTCCCTCCCCTCCTTTCCTTCCTTCTTCCTCCCTCCCTTCTTTCCTTGACTCGAGGACAACAGGAGGGTTAAATAATGCAGTAGTCGTCTGGAGAAAACAAACAAACAAACACTAATGAAATGAATTGGTGTCGATTAGTCACCATGCTGGCATGCATTCCTTTCCTTCCTCTCTCCCTTCTTCCTCCCTTCCTTCACCCTTTCCTTCCTTCCTCCTTTCCTCCGCCTTTCCTTCCTTCCTCCCTCCCTTCCTTCCTTCCTTTGTCCTTCTTTCCTCCCTCCCTCCTTCTCTCTCTTTCCTCCCTCCTACCTTCCTCCCTTCCTTTTTTCCTTTCTCCCCCCCTCCTACCTTCCTCCCTTCCTTTTTTCCTTTCCTTTCCTTAATAATTATTTAAAAAACAACAACAGATTCTTCTCGTTGTCAGCAGCTTGAGATTTACCACGTCCCTTTTTTTTGAGTCGCACTTCCTCTAACACTTGATTTATTTTGCCTCACTTGTTGAATAAACACTTTTACTAAATAACTAAATATAAAAAACACAACATCATGACTTTCATTCGTTGACCCTGAATTCAATCTCTCCCTCCCTCCTTCCCTCCCTCCCTGCCTCCTACCTTCCTTCCTTCCTCTCTTCCTTCCTTCCATCAGTCCTCCCTTCCTCCCTTCTGTCTTTCCTTCCTTCTTTCCTTCCCTCTCTCCTCTCTACCTTCCCCCTTTCCTCCTTTCCTCCCTTCTTCCTCCCTTCCATCCCTCTCTTCCCTTCTATCATTCCTTTCCTCCCTCTCTTCCCTCTTTCCTTCTTCCCTCCTTTCCTTCCTTCTTCCTCCCTCCCTTCTTTCCTTGACTCGAGGACAACAGGAGAGGTTAAATAATACAGTCGTCGCCTGGAGAGAAAACAAACAAACAAACACTAATGAAATGAATTGGTGTCGATTAGTCACCATGCTGGCTCCTCTTAGTTTATGTTTACATCCCTCCCCACGCTGTTTCCTATCCTCTCCTGCTTTTGGCCACACGGCGACGTCACTGACCTCAGCTTAATGCCGTCGCTTCCTTCCAGTCATGAGACTTTACCCTAATTACCAGCTTCCTGGTTGTAAATAGCGCTTCACGTCAACACCCGACTCTTACCTACTACTCTGTGGAGAGCTGTGATAAATCTGAAATCTTAACTTCACCTTCGTGTCAAATTGACCCTGTCTGTTTTGACTGTTCCTTTCTTCCTTCCTTCCTTCCTTCCTTCCTTCCTTCCTTACTTCCTCCCTCCCTCCTTCTCTCTTTCATTCCTTCCTCCCTCTTTCCTCCCTTCTGTCTTTCCTTCCTTCCTTCCTCCCTTCCTTCCTTCTTTCCTCCCTCCCTCCTTCTCTCTTTCATTCCTTCCTCCCTCTCTTCCCTCCTCCCTTCCTTCCTTCCTTTCCTTCCTCCCTTCCTTCCTTCTTTCCTCCTTCCCTCCTTCTCTCTTTCATTCCTTCCTCCCTCTTTCCTCTCTTCTGTCTTTCCTTCCTTCCTTCCTCCCTTCCTCCTTCCGTCCTTCCTTCCTCCTTCCGTCCTTCCTTCCTCCTTCCTTTACTTCCTTCTTCCTTCCTCCCTCCCTCCATTCCTTCCTTCTTCCCACCTCCTTTCCTTCCTTCTTCCTCCCTTCCTTTCTGCAACACTTGAGCTCCTTTAACCCTTTGCTGATTGTTGCACTACCTTATTTTCTTATGCATTTACCTACCTCTAGCTGTTTTTTTTTACTTTAATAATTATTTTAAAAAACAACAACAGATTCTTCTCGTTGTCAGCAGCTTGAGATTTACCACGTCCCTTTTTTTTGAGTCGCACTTCCTCTTTTACTTGATTTATTTTGCCTCACTTGTTGAATAAACACTTCTACTAAATAACTAAATATAAAAAACACAACATCATGACTTTCATTCGCTGACCCTGAATTCAATCCTTTAACAGTCACATATCAGATAATTGTCCTTATTAATGAATATGTGCTTTTTTAACCTCCTATATATTTGTTAAAAACTAGAAAACTCATTCATCTGCTGCTGATATGAAGGATATAATAAAGTATAATCAATTATTTATAGCTCCAGATTGTCTTTTGTAGGTTTTTAACCTGAATTGACTTTAATGGACCATCATGAAAACATTGCTGCCATTAGTATAATTAAAAAAGGCGCTGGACCAAATAATAAAATCTATAAAAGCAATTAAAAAGTCTGCACATTGATGGTATCCTATTAAATTTACATGCAGTGTGTGCCATTAATATAACTACCATTATGTCATTATCACTGTTAGTACACTGCTTCATTTAATAGATATATAAATTGTCCTATAAAGGTCTAAATGCTGTTTTAAAAGCTTTAATTTTACCTGTAGTTTGGATAATATTGTGTCTTATAAGTGATGAAATTTGATTATATATTGAATATTTAAAACTAAAGAAAAGGAGAAGACATATTTTAAATACTTTAAACCATTAATTCATTAGTCAATACAAACAAAATCAATCATTAATTATTATTTTTTTGCTTCCAGCCTATCAAATGTAAAGATTTTTAAGTTTTCTCTTCATGCCACTGCTGTGTGAGGTGACGACAGGTAAAGCGGTCATGCATCGATATGCTCTGTAATCCTCAGCCAAGAAGCGCTGCTGTATTTTCCACTGTGGAGCACGCAAGGCTCGTTAGCTTGTTAGCTGCAAGATTAATTAACACACGTAAAGCAAAACACCAGCAGCAGCAGCAACCATCCTGACCTAAATACACCGTTTAGGTTTATATACAGCTGAATAAAGGGGCTGCAGAAATATATTACGTATGATTCATCTGATCTCATTTTAAAGGACCAGTGTGTAACAAATAAAACTTCCATATAGCCCTCCATATAACTAGTGCTTGGTTTGTCCATTCTGGGCTACTGTAGAAAGATGGCGGCCTCCTTAAAGGTAATGATAACACCATAATTCTTATTTTAAGGGATTATACACTCTAATTAAAACCCCTCTTACCAAAGCCGCTCCATTAGATACCACTAAATTATACGTACTGCACCTTTAATTATCACCGGGTACATTATGGAAATGTATCAGTATCAGCTAGAGTGGCAATAATAAGTCAATTAATCAATTATTTGCAAACTTTTCAACTATTTTAGCACTTATTTATTAACTATTTATGCAATATTATTTTTATTACTGACAAATTGAATGTTAATTATTGCACGGTTCCCCTTTTTTAAAGTGTTTTAACTCGTGAAACAGTATTTTATTTTTATGTACCTGCATAATAATGACAATTAAAGTGAAATGAAATGAAATTTAAGTAATAGATTATTGGTTTTTTGAGATTATTGAGTCTTTTATTTTAACAGGAAATGACCGAATTCTCTGATTCCAGCTTCTTAAATGTATTTTCTTGAGGTTTATGGATGAAATAAGGATATAAATTATGGGAAACATTTTTTATTTTACCATTTTCAGATATTTTATAGACTCAAAAACCAATTGATTGATCATATCGGATAGTTCCAGTATTTCCACTACTATTTTTCTGAATCTTTTAAAAGTGTTAGAAGTGCAGCAGTGATAAACTTCCCTCCGCATTGATTCCCTCACCTTCTCTGTCCTACTGAAGGTAAAACTATATGTGCCTCTTCATTCTAGCGTGAAACAGTAAACCAATTACAAAGCTGTTTAACCCTCCTGCGTCACGTGTGTACGTACAGTAAAGCTTCTTTCATTCGGCGGATGCTCTCTCACCTACACAGTGCATCGTAAGGTCAGGAGAAGTTAGGACTATGTAAACTAGATCAGCGAGGGTTTGAAGCCTCGTTAGCCCTAATTGAAATCATGTCAAACAACTCAAACATGTCTGACTTTCCACCGCTGACTGACTTATCGGGGCAGAGGATGATATCTCTGTTTTTAAAGGTGTACTCTGGGATTAAGCTTCACCTACTGCAACCTACGACACAGTATAGACATTATAGGAAGCAAAAACTAGCTTATTTTTATACATTTGCAGGTTTGTCATTTTGCCAATATGAAATTCTGGCGGCTGTGTGAGGATTTATTAACACTGAGCATGATCAATATATCACTATTCCCATTAAATTAGCTTTTTAATTATTAATAAGTAGACCTGATTGATGTTTGTGGCAGTGTTTGTTGGCTTCAGGCGACTACTGTATTATTTAACCCTCCTGTTGTTCTCGAGTCAAGGAAAGAAGGGAGGGAGGAAGAAGGAAGGAAGGAGGAAGGAAGGGAGGAAAGGAAAGAAGGAGGGAGGGAGAAGGGAAAAAAGGAAGGGAGGAAGGGAGGGGGGAGGAAAGAGAGAGAAGGAGAGAGGGAGGAAAGAAGGACAGACGAAGGAGGGAGGGAGGGAGGAAAGGAGGAAGGAAAGACAGAAGGGAGGAAAGAGGGAGGAAGGAATGATGGAAGGGAGGAAGAAGGTAGGATGGGAGGAAGAAGGGAGAGAGGAAAGGAAGGAAGGTAGGAGGGAGGGAGGGAGAAAGGAAAAAGGGAAGGGAGGAAGGTAGGGGGGAGGAAAGAGAGGGAGGAAAGAAGGACTGACGAAGGAAGGAAGGAGGGAGGGAGGAAGGAATGAAAGGGAGAAGGAGGGAGGGAGGAAAGGAGGAAGGATGGAAGGGAGGGAGGAAGGAGGGAAGAGAGGGAGGAAAGAATGATGGAAGGGAGGAACAAGGTAGGAAGGGAAGAAGAAGGGAGAGAGGAAAGAAAGGAAGGAAGGTGGAAAGGAGGAAGGAAAGGAAATTGATCTACTGATCAAAGCAAATCATGAGAGAGAGAGAGAGAGAGAGAGAGAGAGAGTGAGAGTATATTTAATGCTCTATTATAGTATTTTATTTCACTCTTTTTCTATTTTTCTGTACTTTGTTTTTATTAATAGTGTGTGTGTGTGTGGGGGGGGGGGGTTAATTGTATGTTTTAATGTTTCCATGTGTTTACTATTATTGGGTTTTATTTTTATTTCTCAAATTGCATGTTTTTATGGTGTTTTTTTATTTCCAATTCTTACTGTTAAATGTTTGTTTTATATAAAGCACATTGAGTTACTAAAGATTTATCAGTGTATATTTCTGGGATTTTCTCTCGTCTTCTGTTTTTAGATTAGATTAGATTAGATTAGATTAGATTTCTTTATTTTTACCCGCAGGTAAATTTGGCTCGCAGCGAGAGACATTCATACAAAACAATACAATAAAATGAAAACAGTAAAATAGCCACACAATTTGTCATCATCCCCATCATCATTCTATGCTGCGTCATAAAGTGCATTATATATGTAGGGTGGCTACCAGGCGGGGAGTACCTATCCTCTGAAAAGAAGCCAATGCGGAAGTAACTTAGAGCTGCATTCTATCAAAAGGCCACCAGGGGGCGACCGTCTCTATACAAGTCAATGGAGAATTCACCAACTTCTCACTTGATTTCTAACCTCAGTAAACGTTTTCAAAATGTGTTTATGGTCTCAATCGCTAGTTTAAAGCCTTCTTCAATGCAGTATGATGTTCACTTGGGACATTTTGGCCTCCCTGATTTTATATTTGACGATAAAGCAGGGTATGCATTAGGGCGTGGCTACGTCCTGATTGACAGGTTGATTGACCAATGTCCTCGAGATCCAGCCCTCGCAACCAATCGCAGCCTCCCCGCTCCGCCGTTAGTCCCGCCCATACTTCCGTCCATGACTCCGCCTCATGCCCATATAAGTAGAATCCGTGTTCTTTTTTTCCCAGCATGCACCTGAAATTCTCAAGATGGCGCTGCCTAGATTCGAAACTATTGGCTTCCGAGCAGCAGTCCACAAACCAATGGGTGACGTCACAGATGTTACGTCCATTTCTTATATACAGTCTATGGTGGCTACCCTAAAAGTGCATGGCATAAAGTGCATAAGTTCACTCATCATCACTATTATTATCATCATCATCATCATCAACTCCCCAACCATCATCAAGGGATCACAAGTTCTTATTAAGATGTATGATGGCTGCAGGGACAACGCTAGACCTGTGCCTTTTTAGTTTTGGTCCTATTATTGAGTATGTGGACACAATGTCATTGATCTCACTTACGTAATGTATTTAACCACCTTCTTTTTTTTTTTCACTAATCGTCACAAAACTTTACAGACAGTGCTTTCGACCTATTTTATGAACGAGGTCCATTTATTGCACATTTCTCAGAAGTAGCGGGATTACACGAGGCTCCGTCTGGGTTTCTGAAGTCTATTTCTGTTTGGCTGTTGGCAGAACAAACTGAAAGCTGTAATCACACGTCTGTTGAGTAACCAGGCGCTTGGGGAAGGTACAGTAGGTAGCGTCTCTATCAACCAACAAGGGTTAAAAGAAGAATACTTTACCTTGAATATAGCACTATATAATTTTTTTTTCTGTTTTCCAGAGTAATTTATTTTTATGCTTGGTTTTTCGGGGGGGGATTTTTTTCTGATTTTCTGAGTAATTTTTTTCTTTTCTTTTTTTTCTCAGGCTAATTTTTTTTCTGAGTTTAGACCAGGGTTATTATATTTCACAAAAACTAAGACTAAAACTAAAACTAGCAATGAAAAAATAATTTAGTTAACTGAAATTAAAAAAAAAAACTACATTGAACAATGTAAAACTAAACTGAACTGCAGATAAATTCATCTTCATTTTCTCCCTCGATGACTTCCTGTCCTGCAGCAGCTGCTATGCTTCGTGGTTAAAGAATGAAATGAAAATTCTTTCATCCTTTTCAGCTTCTACAAGTCAAGGCTTTCTCTTAATACCTGAAAAACTAAAACTAAATAAAAGCTAAACTGAAACGAGTCAATTCCTTCAAAATAAAACCAAACTAAAAACTAAGTCAATTCCTTCAAAATAAAACCAAACTAAAAACTAGTCAATTCCTTCAAAATAAAAACTTAACCAAAACTAGTCAATTCCTTCAAAATAAAACCAAACTAAAAACTAAGTCAATTCCTTCAAAATAAAACCAAACTAAAAACTAAGTCAATTCCTTCAAAATAAAAGTCTATTTCTGTTTGGCTGTTGGCAGAACAAACTGAAAGCTGTAATCACACGTCTGTTGAGTAACCAGGCGCTTGGGGAAGGTAGATAGGTAGCGTCTCTATCAACCAACAAGGGTTAAAAGAAAGTACGTTAACATTATAGCACTATATATCCTAGTAATTTGTGTTTAATTACCTTGGACAATAGACTTTGGCTTTATATATATATGCCTCCCTGTCAGTCAGGGCTAACGTTAGCTTGTTAGCTCTTAGCGCTGTTGCTTATTTAGCATATAGAAAGCTAACAAGCATGTAGCTGCTGTTTCTAGTGATACTATGAAAAATGTCCACCCCCAGTTTTTAGTAAGTTTTGTCAGATGCATTTCAGATAATTTGTTTGGACGAAAAACAATATTTTAGCCACAGATTGATCAGTGGTCAATTTAAATGGGGAATTTCTGAAGCTCGGAGTCATTTAGGAACTAGTTTAGGTAGGTAAGGTAATAAATCTGATACAGTCTTTTTTCAGTTATTTTCCTCCCCTCTACCTTCCTCCCTTCCTTCTTTCCGCTGTCCTTCTTTCCTTCCTTCCTCCCCTCCTTTCTCCCTCCTTTCTCCCTCCTTTCCTTGCTTCTTCCTCCCTTCCTTCCTCCCCTCCTTTCTCCCTCCTTTCCTTCCTCCCTCCCTCCTTTCCTTCCTTCTTATCCCCTTCCTTCCTCCCTCCCTTACTTACCTCCTTCCTTTCTCCCCTCCTTTCCTTCCTCCCTCCTTTCCTTCCTTCTTCTCCCCTTCCTTCCTCCCTCCCTCCCTTACTTACCTCCTTCCTTCCTCCCTCCTTTCCTTCCTACTTCCTTCCCTTCCTTCCTTGACTCGAGGACAACAGGAGGGTTAATAAACCTGCATCCTTCATTGATTTCAGACTCTCGGGTTGCTTTATTTGTACCAGTAGGTCGATTTTGTTTGCAGTAAACAGGTTAAACACACATTTTACAAACAACAGAGACATGATAAAGGTGCTCAAGCCTCAAATAATCAGGATTAGAAATAAATAAATACAGTTCAAATAAAGAAATAAGTGCCTCTATAGTAAATGTGCAATGTTGCTTCCACTCTTCCTTCCATGCATGCTTGCAGCTAATCAGTCTGCCTCGCTACAGATTACAGCACAGCTCTGCACGCAAGATCATTTACAAAGAAAGAAAGCCGGAAGGAGCATAAAAGCAAATGCCAGATATACTCGAAGAGAGGACGTGAAACATGCTATTAAACTAACAGACAGTGTGTATTACAAGAGCAAATAAGTATCTCTCAGAGACTCAATGTTCAGACCTGGACTCAAACCCTGCAGCTTTATGTCAACTGTGCTGTGTTGACTTGTTAAACATGACTATCATGTGCTTCTTGTTTACACATACCACCGTATCCGTATCTGCACTTGAGCGATATGAGCAACTTAAATGCTCTCGTCTTTCTTTGTGCTGGTTATATTTGTCCATGGAGATTATCAAAGTGTATTTAAATAATATGAGCAACAGGTAAACTTTCAGCAGTGGCAGGTATAAAGTAAGAGAAGTGCTGAATGGACTAAAGGGTTCTCTCTCTCTCTCTCTCTCTCTCTCTCTCTCTCTCTCTCTCTCTCTCTCTCTCTCTCTCTCTCTGTGTGTGCATGGTATTTTAGCTTTTAGACAAGGTTTCACTTTCAAGAGATGAGATGATTATTTTTAGTATTTATTAAACTATTTGACACTTTATTTTGAAATTTGGCATATTACCATAAACAGCATTAAGAATGAGTAACCCTAACTAAAGGGTTAACTGTCTCTTTTTGTGTGTGTTTGTGCGTGTGTGTGTGTGCATGGTATTTTAGCTTTTAGACAAGGTTTCACTTTCAATCTGCTCTGTCTGAATCCTCACAATCTGCTCTTTTTTGAAGAAGAAGAAGAGATGAGATGATAATTTTTAGTATTTATTAAACTATTTGACACTTTATTTTGAAATTTGGCATATTACCATAAATATTAACAGCATTGAGAACGAGTAACCCTAACTAAAGGGTTAACTGTCTCTTCTTGTGTGTGTGTGTGTCTGTGTCTGTGTCTGTGTGTGTGTGTGTGCATGGCATTTTAGCTTTTAGACAAGGTTTCAATTTTAATCTGCTCTTTTTTTGAAGAAGAAGAGATGAGATGATTATTTTTTAGTATTTATTAAACTATTTGACACTTTATTTTGAAATTTGGCATATTACCATAAATATTAACAGCATTAAGAACCAGTAACCCTAACTAAAGGGTTAACTGTCTCTTCTTGTGTGTGTGTGTGTGTGTGTGTGTGTGTGTGTTTGTGTGTGTGTATGTGAGTAGGTGGGGGGTGATTAAAGGCACACGTCTCAAAATAAGAATCTAGACGTTGCAGGTCAGGACCTTGATCGCACCGCTTTCACCTATCTGTCTGTCTGCCCGCTTTTTTTTACAACCCACGCTCACGCACAACACATTTCACACTTCTATCACTCTTATGTAACAGGTTTCATCCGAATGTTGAACACTAATCCCTCGCATGGCAGCCAAATCGAGGGCAATGCACCTTTAATTTCAAAAGAGTAGTTAAAGTAGAGATAATGGTTTTATCTAAAGGAATAAAGTCCACTGACGTCAAGTATTGCAGATGTTACTCAATTGGGTAAATTGTATTATCCACCTCTTCTTTAAATGTTTAACTCGGCCACACTTTTTAATTCTAAACCTCTCTCCTACTTTGCAGAACAACAGAAATGCCCTCTTTATTCCTTGTGCTTTATCAGTTGTGACATTTCCTCTCCAGAGCGAGAGAGTGAAGGCTTTGAGCTTGAGATCCTTTAGAGGGATTTCTAGTGGATATATACACACACACACACACACACACACACACACACAGGGCATTTTTAAAAGACGTTAAACACACATGTCACTCTCCCTTACCGTCTGAATCTGGTCCTGTGTAGGTCAAATCCTAGCATTGTCCCGAAGCAGCAAGCAGCAATAAAACAAGGAAATGTAAAAAGAAACGTATGTACAAAAAAAAAAAAAAAAGAAAAAGAAAGGGGAAAAAGAGTCAACTATGTACAAAGGTTAAAGTCTCGCTTAGACCATCGTGCTCTTCTTCTCCCTAAAGTCCGAGTGCGTTGGCTCGTGGTAGGTTGTGATCATGTTGGCCGTGTCCCATCGTCCCGCCGGTGCTGGAGAGCTCTGCATCACCACCAGCCTGATGGGAGACTGGGTCGGCTGCGGGTCAGGGGCGTACTCCTTGGTTGGATCTTTGCCTCGGCAGTCGTACATGATACACGATATCAGGAAGACCAGGAGCAAGATAACGTAGCTGGCAATGAGGATGCAAAGGTTCAAAGTGACGGGGTCGATCTCCTGGTAGTTTTCCAGAAAGCCCATGGTGCTTGCTTCATGCTGGGCGGCCCTTAGGCCTCGGAGAACAATCGGAGGCCTCAGAGGGAAGGGAAGGTGGAAGGTACCGACCGGGTGCTAAAGACTGAAGAACAAGCTGGTGACAGCAGGGCTTTCTTTCAATCTATCCTCTTCAATCTGTCTCTTGCTCCTGTCCTCCTCCGCTCCCCCTCCTCCTCCTCCTCCTCCTCTTCCTCCTCCCAACCTCCATCCACTCTGCCTCGCTTCTGTCTCCCACCTCTCGGTTTCAGACGAGGGCCGTGGATACGTGGCTTTGTGATAAAAATACTTTAATCCGCGCCACTCCTCCAACCTTGAATTTCTGCGATCAATGGCTCACTTTAATAACTTAAGCCTCAGTGGTAACTCAGCAACTGTGACAGATTCTGTGTTATATCATCTGCTAGCAAGTACACATTAATTACTCTGTATGTGGCGTATTTGAGAGTGTGTGTGTGTGTGTGTGTGTGTGTGTGTGTGTGTGTGTGTGTGTGTGTGTGTGTGTGTGTGTGTGTGGGAGCATGTGTGTGTGGTGTAATCTTAATCTTGATTGTGAGTGGGGATTGACGGAGGAAGCCATCTGGCTAAATAGAGGCCAGAGAGCATGACTAAAAAGCCACTCAGAAAATGCTAGCATGCTACCAGAAGTTTTAATTTAACCAAACAAAATAAGTTGAAACCTTCTTCCAATATCTTCGAACTCATATCTTTTTTTCTTTTTTTCTTTTTTTTTGAACAATGTAATCTCTGCAGATTACAGCTGCCTTTGTGCTCCATGTTTCAGAAGCATCGGAGAAGGGATTATCACAGTGGACAGCAATATAATCTCCGCTGCTGCATGACAATACATGTGTTAAGGAGCATGTTGGTTGTGCAGGCAGGCAGATGGATTTGAAGTGAAGTGAGCACATGCCTTTAAAAAAAAAGAAAAAAAGAAGAAGAAACTACACCTTCAGTTTTAGTTGCTCGTGTGTGTTTCAACAAGTCATTTTCCACCTGTTTGAGAGGATTGTGACACTAATGGACAGCAGAGGGCAGCAATTAGCAGCAGTGGGAGAAGAATGGTCTGCAGAGCTGGAGGCTGAATTTATAGCACAGAAATACTTCAGCTTTTTGCATTTCATCAAATCAAAGATGTTTTAACAGCTACATTTAAACTTTAAGCAGGTTTTGAGAATGCAACATGGAAATGAAGTATAGTCAACGAGTGAGTATGGATACTAAACAAAAAGGAAGCTGAGGCACTATTTAAGCTGCAAAAATACCCCAATACTGTGCATGGTGATTAAACAGCTGCAGGAAGATGTCATTAAACTTTTAAACCTTCATTTAAAAGTTAAGAGTAAAAAAAAAACCCCATTTTGTCCTATTAGAAGTGTCTGTCAGCTGATGTGTCATTTCCAGTTTGTGCAAAACAGTAAAGTACATTACTTTATTGTTGAATTACCTTGAAATGAAAATGTCCGTATAGTTACTTGTGTAGTTTTCCACTTTATAATTTCCTTTTAAAGCAGCTATAATCAATATTTTTCATAATAATGTCTCGGACCGGTCAGTCTGTAATGTGTTTGATGAGAGAAACACGACTCCAAATGAACGATTGAATGATAATGTTAAAAAGCTGGAGGTAGAAATAAGCAAAAAGATGATGATATGACAATGTTGGGTTGACAGTGTTTGTTTCTGCTGCTCCCAAGTGCCCAAAAAAGCTGTTAAAAAGGAGCAGTCTGTAAATATAAAGGTTCACACTAAGGTAAACACAATGATTCTTATTTTCAGGTGACATATTATATTTCATTTCTACCATTTGACCCTCTTAAATCCTACACACTGGTCCTTTAATGCAGGTCTAAGTTGGCTCATTCAGTTCCTCCCAAAAACATTCACACATTTACACATTGAGCCTTACATGTGTGCTATTTCTGGAAACTTTCAAGTCGTGATTAGAGTTTAAAAATTCCTCCTTCACAGGCAGACAGATGGATGCCTACCTGATTTTATGAGCGTAATGGTTTACAGAATTCATGTGTTGATCCAGTGTATAAAAAAGATGACATGCTGAGTTCTCATTTAAGACATTTTTTGGATGCTCTTGGTAAATTCAAATACAACACAAAGCCAAATTTAGAGTTAGCAAAAGTTTAATTTAAAGTTAAAGTGAAAACATCCTCTATAATATGTTGCTAAGAACGATATCTTTCTTTTAGGAGTTTCTTAGATTCTTACAATCATGATAGTTTGCAATTAAACTAACCAACATTGTTTTAAAAGCTTCAAACCATGCAGTTAATCCAGAGCTCTGAAACCTACAGAAAAGAACAACAGGGATTACTTTTAAAGTACAAAAAGTATTCATAACATCAACAAAGAGAGCATGAAATCAACCACTAATCTGCTCCAGGTCCCTTGCCGAGCAAACTCTGTCAGTCATGATGTTTCCCGTCCCCTGGTGTGCAACACTCAGAGTCAGCAGCACATGCACATCTGCACATCTGCACATACAGCACAGAATGACCTCACTCCTCCTCGCTTGATGTTGAGGCCTGTAATCCCTCTATATGTTCAGGAAACCGATGCCAGAAGCAAAAGGCTTGACCCCGATCCTGCCTGGCCTCCGCTGAGCTCCTGAGGGGGAGGGAGGAGGAGGGAGGGGGGGTGTCAGGCTAACATGCAGCGACCTGCACTGTCACTGATAAATCATCCGTCTGAGAGATACGATGACCTCTGTGCGTCACTGAGCCTGGTCCCACTCCAGAAGTCGACATCTGGAAGAGTCAAAGAGCACTGTGCATACTGCAGTCAGCGATGACTACATCATTTCCACTTTGGAGTATTTCATAACACATGTCACTATTTTCTCATGTTTTACAGTCTCTCTCTCGTATAACAATGAGGGTATTTAAAAAAAAGGGGGATTTATATTACATAAATCCGGATTAACTATGAAACAATCTCATTTGCTTTAAGCATAAAAACAGACAAATGGATGTACTTCAGTCTCAAGGTTCATAAATGTTCCCATTACTTACTCCAAAGTTTGTTTTAAAGGAGGCAGTTTAAGGATGAATCACACCCAGAGGAGATAAATGAATGATGAGATATTATTGTTGTGTTAGTGATGAAAGAGGTAAAGTAGCTTTTTGCATGTCTTTCTCAGCTTGTTTTGAACGTTATTTATATATTTTTTTGCACAACCAATATATATTTAATTTATTAGGCAATACAAGACAGAAAAGTTGACATACTGTAGATATCAACAATCTGAGAGTCTACTATTCTCTCTTAACTCTGTCACAACTCTCTAGACTTTTAGGCCATTTGACAAGTCGTACTATGTGCTTGGCTAGCTTGTTTTAAGAACATAATATAACCTCTTGACTTTATACTACATTATACATTGTAAACAACTTCAGTACAAAGTCTAGAGGTTGTGATATTTAGCACAACAAGCTAGTGAAACGGTTAATGTTGTTCTTCTACATGCTACATGTGACGTTGGCCTTACACAGAACTACTCTCCGGAGACTAAAAACATGATCAGCGTTATTAGGGTTTGGAGCCGTTTCTAAAACAAATTAACGTGATTTTAATCTTTATGATGAAGGAACATGTCTCTCAGTGCACACACACACACACACACACACACACACACACACACACACACACACACACACAGATTAGTTTATTAGGCAAGACAAGACAAGAAGAGAAAGGCCAAGAAGGACTCGAGGACTGAATTTGTTCCTGAATTCAGTTTACTGTGCTTGGCTAGCTTGTGTTGCAACATATGACAACCTCTTGACTTCATACTACATTATACATTGTTAAGAACTTCAGTACAAAG
The DNA here is from genome assembly GCF_027409825.1 of Scomber japonicus. Taxonomy (NCBI): domain Eukaryota; kingdom Metazoa; phylum Chordata; class Actinopteri; order Scombriformes; family Scombridae; genus Scomber; species Scomber japonicus. The sequence continues at coordinate 26,738,832 of NC_070595.1, forward strand.
TCCAGACAACCGTGTTCTTCCTCATGCTCGGTGACGTTGGCCTTACACAGAACTACTCTCCGGAGACTAAAAACATGATCAGCGTTATTAGTGTTTGGAGCCGTTTCTAAAACAAATTAACGTGTTTTTAATCTTTATGATGAAGGAACATGTCTCTCAGTGCGCACACACACACACACACAGATTAGTTTATTAGGCAAGACAAGACAAGAAGAGAAAGGCCAAGAAGGACTCGAGGACTGAATTTGTTCCTTAGTTCAGTTTACTGTTCTTAGCTAGCTTGTTTTGCAACATATCACAACCTCTTGACTTCATACTACATTTTACATTGTGAACAACTTCAATACAAAGTCTAGAGGTTGTGATATTTAGCACAACAAGCTAGTGAAACGGTTAATGTTGTTCCTCTACATGCTCAGTGACATTAGCTTTACACAGAACTACTCTCCAGAGACTAAAAACATGATCGCTGTTATTAGTGTTTGGAGCCGTTTCTAAAATAATTTAATGTGATTTTAATCTTTATGATGAAGGAACATGTCTCTCAGTACACACACACACACACACACACACACAGATTAATTTATTAGGCAAGACAAGACAAGAAGAGAAAGGCCAAGAAATGTACTGAATTTGTGTCTGAGATCAGTTTACTGTTCTTAGCTAGCTTGTTTTAAGAACATAATATTACCTCTTGACTTCATACTACTATTGCACATTGTTAAGAACTTCAGTACAAAGTCCAGACAACCGTGTTCTTCCACATGCTCGGTGACGTTGGCTTTACACAGAACTACTCTCCGGAGACTAAAAACATGATCGCTGTTAGTTAGTATTTGGAGCCGTTTCTAAAACAATAATGTGACTTTAATCTCATGATGAAGGAACTTGTCTCTCAGTGCAGCGGTGTGGCTCGCTGATGTGTTTTTAATAGTTTTTGGACAACACAGAGGAATAAAATATATCAGGCTTTGGATACACGCACTATACTTATTAGTCAATCCAAACTGCCGGTGGTTCGGACTAATCGACATCCTATGAGGATACGCGCATGATCTTGTGATGTCATGATCTCGCAAATCCAGCTGCCTCACAATATGAGATGGCTCATAGACAGATGGTTTATCCAATCACTGCCAAGTTTTTTTTTTTTTATAAAGTTGCTGCCCTTTTTCAAACCGGTTTCCAAAGACGACCTCTCAGATGGTTCTGTGTAACAAACCATCTGGCGCGTTTAGTTTAGAGCAGGGGTGTCAAACATGCGGCCCGTGGGCCAGAACCGGCCCGCCAAGAGGTCCAATCCGGCCCAGTTTCCTTCTTCCTCTTTTCCTTCCTTCCATCCTTCCTTCCTACATTTCTTCCTTCCTTCATTCATTCCTTCCTTCTATCTGTCCTTCTTCCCTTCCTTCCTTCCATCTGTCCTTCCTTCCTTCCTTCCTTCCTTCCATCTTTCATTCCTTCCTTCCTTCCTTCCTTCCTTCCTTCCTTCCGATCTTCCCTTCCTTCCTTCCTTCCTGTATTCTCCTCCTTCTCTTCCTTCCTTGCCTCCTTCTTTTTAATGATCCGGCCCACATGAGATCAAATTGGGCTGGATGTGGCCCTTGAATGAAAATGAGTTTGACACCCCTGGTTTAGAGGGCTCATGCAATTCACTTGAAAGTTAAAAAAGATGAAAAGGCATCGGGTATGATAAAATAAATGAAGAACATGAAAGAGTTGCACTTGTGAAGGATTGATTTTCAGTTTGAAAGATAAAGAGCTCTGTAAACAGCAGCGATGGAGAGGAAGAGTGAGCTTTCTGTCCTGGGGATGTTTGTGTTGTAGTTGCAGGGCATGATTAGCTCAGAGGATGTAATAGGTTTGTGTGTGTGTGTGTGTGTATACCAGGACTCTTGGGTGGAGTTTCTCCTCCTGCTGCTCATATCTGGGAACTAGATCTCCCCTAGCGCCAAACTCTGTGGTGCCAGCAAGTCCGGCAGCCTCGTTGGGACCTGGAGGGACTGACTGACTGACAGCGAGGAGAGAGATGGGGAGAAGGATGTGTTGACAAATCCTGCAGGAGCCTTCAGCTGTTTGACTGTGTGAGCCAAAGGATTTGTGTCTCTGCTTTACATTCGTCGTCAGTCTCTCAGGCATGAAACCCCCCCCTAACCCCCACCCCCACCCCCCCACCACCAACAGGTTGTTTGTTTGTTTTCACAGCGTGGCGTCTCCCCCTGTGGTGAAATCCTCCTCTCACACACACACACACACACACACACAAACATCCTGACCTCGCCTCTGCTGGTCTCCCACCATTAACCGTCCGAAAAACAAATGGGGAGTAAGAAGCACGCTGACTTCCCTCTGATTTGACCTTTTGATGTGAACTTAAGAGAAAACACTTTGGGTTTTTCAAAGCTTTGTGTCTTTTATCTCACTCACTGAACTAAAGCCTGGTGATGAATCTCGGTGGGTTTAGGATTTATAAAACAGATAGAGAGTTTAAGTACAAAGAGGGGTTTAGTTGCACAATGTTATCAGTGAGGCTTTGCTCTCTTACTATTCTAATAGCATTTGGACGTTTACTTGTCTATAGCACCTCCCTGAGGTTAAAAGCTCAAAGTATACATTTAAAAAATGCACTTTGCTCTTTGTGTTTATTTCATACTTTCCTTTTCCTGTAATTTCCTGTTATTTAATAAAAGTTTTTACTAATTTTGGTTTATTTCTGGCATTTCATTTCCATCAGATTTGATTATGATATGAAAGACTCTACGTTAAAGAGTATATAAAGTTATACTATTAGAAGAACCTTTGTGTCGTCCTCCCGGGTCAAATTGACCCCGTCTGTTTTTACTGTTCCTTCTTTCCTCCCTTCCTTCCTCTCTCCCTCCTTCTTTCCTTGCCTCTTTCCTTCCATCTCTCTTTCTTTCCTCCCCCTTCCTTCTTTCCTCTGTCCTTCTTTCCTTCCTTCCTCTTTTCTTTTCTCCCTCCCTCCCTCCTTCCTTCTTTCCTCCTACCTTCCTCCCTTTCCTTCCTCTCTCCCTCCTTCTTTCCTTGCCTCTTTCCTTTCATCTCTTTCTTTCCTCCCCCTTCCTTCTTTCCTTCCTTCCTCTTTTCTTTTCTCCCTCCCTCCTTCCTTCTTTCCTCCCTCCCTCCCTCCTTCCTTCTTTCCTCCTACCTTCCTCCCTTTCCTTCCTCCCTCCCTTATTTCCTTTCCTTCCCTTCCTCTCTCTTTCCTCCCTTATCGCCTTTTCTTCCTTCTGTCCTTCCTTCGTTCCTTCCTTCTCTCTTTCTTTCCTCTCCCTACCCTTCCCCCTTCCTTCTTTCCTCTATCCTTCCTCTTTTCCTTTCTCTCTCCCTCCCTTCTACCTTCCTCCTTTTCCTTCTTTCCTTTCTTCCATCCATCCATCCTTCTTTCCTTCCTTGACTCGAGGACAACAGGAGGGTTAAGGTGACTGTTACTTCCCATATATATAAGATTTAAGAGACCGCTTGATTAATTAGTTTTTAGTTACAGTAAAATCATAACTAAGCTACGATACAGATGCTGTGTCATGGATGGGAAAGATGTTATGTTATGTCAAGTCACACTGAAAAGAAAGTTAATACTACTACTACTCGCCTCAGAGAATAACACTGAAAAAGAAAAAAAAAAGGTTTAAAAAGCTTCTCAGTTACAGTTACACAACTATACAATAGGTCTGGTTACATTGACTGTCCATGCTCTTTACATGGGAGTTGTTCCAGGCTCCTTCACTGGATTAAAGGGGGGGGGGGATATTTTTCACTCTGAAGTGGCCTGTCGGGCAAAGGGCACTGAAATGGGAGGGGTTGGAGAGGGAGGGGGGGGGGGGGGGGGTAGGGGGGGTAGTTTGTGGTGAACGTGATCCTCCGTCTCCTTTGTGTCTTCAGGCTGTTTGAGTTACTGCAGAGATGTTCCATGAGGTCAGAAAGGAGGTGCTGTTACACAACCGGGAGAGACAGCTGAGGACAGTGAGCGGAGACGCCGAGGTGCAGGCAGGCGAGGAACCGTCTCAATCACTATTTTACTTTATGGAAGATAATAAAAGTAATTTTGGTGTGTATGACTGTACATGATTTGATATTATTTGGGGGTTTGAAGTTTAGGAACTATATCAGGGTCTCCAGGCTCGGAAACAACCCTAGTCTTGCCCCCCCCCCCAATTTTAGAAAGCATTACAAATACATTTAACCTTTGTGTCGTCCTCCTGGGTCAAATTGACCCCGTCTGTTTTGACTGTTCCTTCTTTCCTCCCTTCCTTCAGTCCTCCCTCCCTCCCTCCCTCCTTCTCTCCTTCTTTCCTCCCCTCCTTTTTTCTTTCCTTCCTCCCTCCCTTTCCTCCCTCCCCCTTCTCTCTTTTTCTCCCCCTTACCTTCCTCATTTCCTTCCTCCCTTATTTCCTTTATCCTTTCCTTCCCCTATCCTTCCTTCTTCCTCCCCCCTATCCTTCCTTCTTCCTCCTTCCTATCCTTCCTTCTCCCTCTTTCCTATCCTTCCTTCTTCCTCCTTCCTATCCTTCCTTCTCCCTCTTTCCTATCCTTCCTTCTTCCTCCCTCCTATCCTTCCTTCTTCCTCCCTCCTTTCCTTCCTCCTCCCTCCCTCCTGTCCTTCCTCCTCCCTCCCTCCTGTCCTTCCTTCTTCCTCCCTCCTATCCTTCCTTCTTTCCTCCATCCTTTCCTTCCTTCCTCACTCCCTCCTTCTCTTTCCTCCCTCCCTTCCTTTCCTCCCTTCCATTCCTCCCTTCTTTCCTCCCCCCTACCCCCCCATCCTTCCTTCTTTCCTCCTTCCTTTCCTTCCTTCATCCCTTCTTTCCTTTCCTTCCTTCCTTCCTTCCTTCTTCCTCCCTTCCTCCCTCCTTTCCTTCCTTCTTCCTCCTTTCCTTCCTTGACTCGAGGACAACAGGAGGGTTAATGAATAGTTTGTAACACTATACTGTATAGTTATCCTCTCCGACTTATGTTGGGATGCCGTCGGTGGATTTCAGCTCAACTTCCAACCCCACAGTCCTCTCCCGGCTCGTCAGGAAGCTTAACGACCTGGGCCTGAACACAACACTGTGTGACTGAATCCTGGATGTTTTTGATGGTCCACCGCACCTCTTCCCCGCGGACTCTCTCCTGTATTCCCTCTACATCCACAACTGTGCGGTGACACAAGCTTTAAAACATTATTGTGAAGTTTGCAGTTGTTGAGTGGGGTGGATCTCCCATAGCGACGTGACTACAGCTTACAGGGAGGAGGTGACGGTCCTGGAACAAATATTTCAAGACACCCATCTCTCTCCGTTGAACATCTCCAAAAGTAAAAAAGGAGGTAATTGAGCTTTACAGGAGGAGCACGGGGGAAACTCACTCCCCTAGTTACCATCAACTTAACCCTTTATTGGGCAAATAATTATATTTGGTAACTTCTGTAAATATCCCAAAATATCCATCCTTCCTTCCTCCCTTCCTTCCTTCCTTCCTTCTTTACTTCCTTCATTCCTTCCTTTCCTTCCTCCCTGCCTTCTTTCTTCCCTTCCTCTTTTCCTTTCTCCCTCCCTCGTTCCTTATTCCCTCCGTCCTTCCTTCCTTTCCTTCCTTCCATCTGTCCTTCCTCCCTCCCTCCTTCTCTCCTCCCGTCCTTCTTTCCTTCCTCCATCCTTCCTTCCTTCCTTCCTTTCCTTACTTCCATCTGTTCTTCCTCCCTCCCTCCTTCTCTCCTCCCTTCCTTCTTTCCTTCCTCCATCCCCCTTTCTTCTTCCTTCCTTCCTTCTTTCTTCCCTTCCTCCCTCCCTCCTTCTTTCTTTCTTTCCTCCCCCTACCTTCCTTCCTTCCTTCTTTCCTCCGTCCTTCCTTCCTTTCCTTCCTCCCTCCTTCCTTCCCTTCCTCCCTCCCTCCTTCCTTCCGTTCCTTCCTTCCTTTCAATGAGTGTCCTATAAAGGGTTAAAATACCTTCAACACATCCACAAGGATCTGATATGTATGGAAGATCATTTCCGACCAGAAAAAAAAAAAGATAAAACTTAGCTTTGATAATAAAGATATCCTCCAAGTAAATCAAAATTATGAGATGAAAAGTCACACTGCCATTGAGGCGCATGCACACTTATCTCACAATTATCGCTTTTTATCTCATACTTTCGCCACACCACAACTAGTTAAAAAAGGCCCAACAGCGTCTGTACAGCCTGTGGGAGCCCAAAACCCAGCATGGACTGGGTGGTGCACACATCACTGGGTGTGAACCAGGGTTATTATGAACAATGCAAAACTAACTACTACCTAATACCTGAAAGACTAAAACTAATATGGGGCTTTTGCTTTATGTGTGACAAAAAGCCACATACAGCAGCAAGTACACCATCGCCACCATCACACTCCATTATTTATGTGTTTGCGTCGCGTATAAAACAAAGTCAGGGCAGTTTCGTGCAGCGTTGCTATGACGACCCCGCCCACGTTGAGAATGAGGGGGTACTATGGCCATGGAAAAGGTTGATGCTAGAACTGTGTAGTGGGAAAGCGCCATAAATTAAAAACTAAACTAAAACTACTTAATCACTAAAAACTAAACTGAAATAAAAAAGAAAAAAACTGAAAAACTAAATAAAAATAAAAACTAATGAAAATTTGAAAACTATATAATAAACCCTAGTGTGAACTAAGCAGTGTGTGCAGGAGCTGTACATCCAGCGGTGCCTCAGGAAATCCCTGAGAGTCATTAAAGGACCCAGCTCACCCACACAACAACAGCCTGCCGCCCTTTAAAAAAAAACAAAGGAGATACAGGACTTTTTCCTTTAGGTTATAAGACTAATTAATAAATAAACCACACACACACACACACACACACACACATACATAAGTGCAATATCTGAGTAAAGACTGCATATGCACCTTTATTGATTTCACACCATATGTTTTTTATTTTTATATCCCGTATATGTATTCATTATTCATTGTTTCTTTAATAGGAGCATCCCAGCCAAATCATTTCAAGAAGTGTACGTGTGGAGACAATAATAAACATCTCAAATCTATTTAATGAGTCTACAGTCTCTGAGATACAAATCATTTAGAAGAAGAAGAACAACATCATTAACAAAAAAAAAAAAAGGAACAGGACCCCAGATGATAATAAATGTCCAACATGTTGACATACCATAAACCTCAGTTCAACTATCCTCCTCTATCTGTGGCCCGATGATGATGACGACATGTGCTGAATGATCTCATCTCATATATATATTAAAAAAAAAGTAGAAGACTGGAGGCGGGTGGGGTCGCATCTCACGGACAGCAGCGGGGGTGACGGACGGGGCCGAGGATCTTGCAGATCTGATAAAGGCCCAACGAGAGCCCTTTCCTTCCTGAGTGTTGGACTGTTTGTGTTAGAGCGATCTGCGTCTCTTCTTCTGGGTGTGGGAACCTGCTCCTCCCAGACTTCATGGTTTCCTCTCGTCAAGGACCCACAACCAGCCGTGTCATTCAGCGTCCAACTCAACAAAACAAAAAAAAAAAAAAAGAAAAAGGGAAGGGATTGAACGGGTTATTAAAAAGCTGCTGGAATCTTTTTTTTTAAAGGAGCATTGCATGTAAAATTTGTTTTATTGTTTTAGTATGGGCGCAATGCATCTTTAAATTATGGAGAGAAATACACATTTATTGCTATAAACTAAGCTGTTAATACAAGTATGAAACACATTTACATATATAGATGTGCTTCTTTTATTTGTGTGTTTCTTGTTCTCAGGTCTCTCTTGAAACAAAGTGATCTTAATCTAAGTACCTAAACTGATTTTGGGTTATTTCTGCCATTTCATTTCTATCAGATTTCATTATAGTATGAAAGACTCTACGTTAAAGAGTATATAAAGTTGCCTCTTTCCTTCCATCTCTCTTTCTTTCCTCCCCCTTCCTTCTTTCCTCTGTCCTTCTTTCCTTCCTTCCTCTTTTCTTTTCTCCCTCCCTCCCTCCTTCTTCTTTCCTCCTACCTTCCTCCCTCCCTTATTTCCTTTCCTTCCTCTCTCTTTCCTCCTTTCCTTCCTTCCTCTTTTCTTTTCTCCCTACCTCCCTCCTTCCTTCTTTCCTCCTACCTTCCTCCCTTTTCCTTCCTCCCTCCCTTATTTCCTTTCCTTCCCTTCCTCTCTCTTTCCTCCCTTATCCCCTTTTCTTCCTTCCTCCCTTCCTTCTCCCTTTCTTTCCTCTCCCTACCCTTCCCCCTTCCTTCTTTCCTCTGTCCTTCCTCTTTTCCTTTCTCCCTCCCCCTAAAAAAAAAAAAAAAAGTTAAAATTAAACAGAAATTACTTTTGGACTTTTGGACATCGGACATAATTTGTATTGCTTCTCAGGTCTTAAAATAAAAGTGAATCTCAGTGAGAGTATCTGATTAAAAGCAGCTTAAATTTAAAAAGATCTTTACTTTTTTTGTTCTTTTGGACTTTGGACATAATTTCTATTGCTTGTAAAGAAGTCGAATATAAATACCAAGTTTTAAAAACTGAGGTGCACATTTAATTTTTCACAATAAAAGACTAGATGAAAAAGTTAATACGTTTTTGCATTGGAGATTTATGAAATATACTGTCACGAAATGCATTTACAGTATATGATGCAGTTTCTCATTACAGTGCAATAATCAAACTAATTAAAAAATTAAAAATTAAATTAATCTAATGTTTCCAGTTTAGCTCACATAAACTATTAGGGCAGCTTCACTATCACAGCTTCATAACTACAGTAATATACATACCAAAAAAGGAGAAACCCGATAAAATGCAACAACAAAGATTTACTAGTAAGTTTTACTCCAGTCAAACTTTGCATAAACCTTTCTGGCTTCACTGAGGTCAAGGCCCAACATGTAGATATGAGGTTTTTGGGGTTAGAGTTAAGAGTTAACACCAAAACCAATAAACATTTATCCTCTTTATAAAACACTAAAGCTGACCTCCTTACAGACTCTTCCTCTATTACAGGAGACTACAGCCAAACTTCACGCACACATGCACTTCAACTCAGGATATCTGCTAATCTGATACGAGTGCTGTCATTTCCCAAATCGTATATCTGTTTATTTCATGGACATAAAATGAAGCCAGATGCTGCTGTGACTGAAAAAAGAGGTAAACTGTATCGTCATGCAATTGTAAGATATTGCCAGTTACAGTCAGTATATTAAAACTAAATAGATTGAATTTCACTAGAATTTATTTTCCTAGCAGTGAGACGGAGGCTCAAACAGCTTTAACCCTTTATAGGACACTCATTGAAAGGAAGGAAGGACGGGAGGAAGGAAGGAAGGAAGGACGGAGGAAGGAAAGGAAGGAAGGACAGAGGAAAGAAGGAAGGTAGGGGGGAGGAAAGAAAGAGAGAAGGAGGAAGGAAGGAAGAAGGAGGGAGGAAGGAAAGAAGTAACGAAGGAGAGAAGGAGGGAGGGAGGAAGGACAGATGGAAGGAACAAAAGGAAGGAAGGACGGAGGAAATAAGGAATGAGGGAGGGAGAAAGGAAAAGAGGAAGGGAAGAAAGAAGGCAGGGAGGAAGGAAAGGAAGGAAGGAAGGAAGGAAGGAAGGATATTTTGGGATATTTACAGAAGTTACCAAATATAATTATTTGCAATTGTAAGATATTGCCAGTTACAGTCAGTATAGGTACTATTACTGATCTGTTGGATTGTGTATCCTTTTATGGGGAAGTGGAGAGTTTTAATTACTTTTTATTAGAAAGAAAAAAGGAGTTTATATTCTACTATTACAAAATACACACAGGGACTTTGAGAGCTGATTCAAAATTGTTTTCCCTTCAACTAAAAATGAATGAATCCATTAATTTAACCTTCCTGTCGTCCTCCCGGGTCAAATTGACCCCTCTGTTTTGACTCTTCCTTTCTTCCTTCCTTCCTTCCTTCCATCTGTGCTTCCTCTCTCCTTCTTTCCTTCTTCTCCCTTTCTTCCTTCCTTCTGTCCTTCCTCCCCCCTACCTTCCTCTCTTTCTTCTTCTCCTCTCCTTCTTTCCTCACTCCCTCCTACCTTCTTTCCTTCCTTACTTCTTTCTTCCGTCGTTCCTTCCTTCCTTCCTTCCTTCTTTCCTATGTCCTTCTTTCCTTCCTCCCTCCCTCCTACCGTCTCCCTCCCTCCCTCCTACCTTCCTTCCTTACTTTTTTCCTCCATCCTTCCTTCCTACCTTCCTTATTTCCTTTTCCTCCCTTCCCTCCTCCTTCCTTCCGTCCTCCATCCCCCTTTCTTCCTTTCGTCGTTCCTTCCTTTCTCTCTCCTTCCTTCCTTTCTCCCTCCCTGCCTTCTTTCCTTTATTCCCTTCCTCCCTTCCTTCCTTGACTCGAACACAACAGGAGGGTTAATTAAAACAAAATAAATTGAATTTCACTAGAAGTTATTTTCCTTGCAGTGAGACAGGAGGCTCAAACATCTTTAAATCATCATCATCATGTTGGAAGATCATTTACAGAAAATAGTGTTGAAAGAATAAAATTTGTAATTTGTGGAACTATTACTGGCACGTTGTTAGCACCCGCCTTCAAAAAGAAGTAAACAGGGTGATGTTTAGATTGATTTATTCAGTGGAAATGAGTCTAAACAACATCTATCACTCATTAATGACGTAAGTTGGCCTTTTGAGTGTTTTCTTCCTGCTTTCTCTTGGTCTAAAATGCCTCAGTGGTTTCTGTGCGGCAGCCCACATTCACACCCACTTTTAAATCAGCGGGGAGTTGTAAAACCGACTCCTCGCCATTGTCTCATGTACGTCATCACAGCAGCTGGTACGATCTTCCCCAGGCAGCACTCACAGGAATGTCCACAGCTTATAAAAACCAACGAAGAAGAAGAAGAAGAACCCCCGAGATCCCACAGTGCTCGGACCCACAGTGACGCTGTTTACACTCACTCAGGAGGATGCGGGTGGCTGAAGTCCCCTCTGATTCACATGTTGACCAGAGTTTTAGGTGTTTATGTTTATTAGCTTTATAAGAGCGATGACTTCAGGATTTCCACATTAATTGTGTTGACTTTTATTTACTAGAAAAATAATTCCCCATGAGTCAGATTTTTATAGTCATGTGACTCAGGTCTTTTCTGAACTTTGTTAAGAGGGTAATCTTGCAAATAAAAGTCTGATCTGCACCATAAATATGTAGATTAACAAGTCTAAAATAAAAGTATAAAGTGCTTTAACCCTCCTGTTGTCCTCGAGTCAAAGAAGGAAAGAAAGAAAGGAGGGAGGAAGAAGGAAGGAAAGGAAAGGAGGAAGGGAGAAGGAAGAAAAGAATGGAGGGAGGGAAGGAAGGAAAGGGAAGGCGGGAGGAAGAAGGAAGGAAAGGAGGGAGGAAGAAGGAAGGAAAGGAGGAAGAAAGAAGGAAAGAAAGAGAGGGAAGGAAGAAAAGAAAGGAGGGAGGGAAGGAAGGAAAGGACAGGAGGGAGGAAGAAGGAAGGAAAGGAAAGGAGGGAGGAAGAAGGAAGGAAAGGAAAGGAGGGAGGAAGAAGGAAGGAAAGGAAAGGCGGGAGGAAGAAGGAAGGAAAGGAAGAAAAGAAAGGAGGGAAGGAATGAAGGAAAGGAAAGGAGGGGAGGAAGAAGGAAGGACAGGAAGAAAGAAAGGAAAGGCGAGAGGAAGAAGGAAGAAAAGGAGGAAGGGAGGAAGGAACAGTCAAAACAGACGGGGTCAGTTTGACCCAGGACGACGACACAAAAGGTTAAAAGAAGACAAAGAAAGGTTTGTTCGATTAAACTTGTAAACGCAACCTTGTCTCTCCTCCGTCCTGATTAAAGCAGCATTTCTGCCCCCCCCCAAAAAAAAAACAAAATTTTTCCAAAATAATTTGTACAGTGTGTACAGCTCTGAAAATGCTGGCTCAGCATTTTGTATGTGTACAGAGAGTTGAGCTTTTCCAAAATGATCTGAATCATTTCTATTGTCTGCAAGTTTCTTTGTTTTCTCTCATTTCAAATGCTGATATAACTGATCTCACAGCTGGCATTGCTTTGCTAGAGGTTTGTGTGTATGAGCTGTTTTTTTTTGGTTTACCACCTGAAAAGAAAGGACATTGAAGAAAAGACTCATTTTTTTATTGTTTAGATGTTTCATTGTTGGCAGATGTCTCTACAGAAATCGACCTGGGAAACGTTAAAGGCCCATTTATGCTCAACGGACGTATGAAAATGTATCCGTCCATTTCAAACGATGTTACCGTCACTGCTCACATACTTCCATGCGTCCTTTATGTTGGCATGGACATTAACCAATACATCCACCAGGGGGCAGCACCGAGTCAAACGTTTATGAAACAACAACAAACATGGCGACTGTGGAGGAGATATTGATAATGTTCCTCTTGCATCAAAGACAAAAACTATATGATTAACCTTCCTGTCGTCTTCCCGGGTCAAAATGACCCCGTCTGTTTTGACTGTTCCTTCCTTCCTTCCTTCCTTCCTTCCTTCCTTCCTTCCTTCTCTCTTTCTTTCCTCCCCTCTACCATCCTCCCTTCCTTCGTCCCTTCCTTCTTTCCTCTGGCCTTCTTTCCTTCATTCCTCCCTCCCTCCTACCTTCCTTCCTTCTGCCATCTTTCCTTCCTCCTTTCCTACCTTCCGCATCTTTCCTTCCTACTTTCCTACCTTTCCTACCTTTCCTTCCTTCCTTCCTTGACTCGAGGACAACAGGAGGGTTAAAGTTTCTAACCAACTCACAAAACCGTTCCTCAAAAAGTTCCACCATTGTTATTTCTTCTTCGTGTCTCACTAGAGCTACGTATCGAGTAGTGACAGCAACACTGCCCCCCCCCATGGCTTCCGGTGGTACTGCTCCATTTGGTCAGTATCCGTAAGCTTTATGGAAACGTGCAGAAATACGGACGAAATGAACGCAGAGCACGGACAGAAGGCTCCATCTGTATCCGTATTTAACGTTGAGCATAAATGGGCCTTAAGAGTATCTGCAAGTGGTGGAGTTTCAAAATAAAGCAGTATAGTGTAATCATGCCACAGCTCTATAAGGTTGTACTGTCACAGGAAGAGTGGAACAAGTAGACCCAAATGTAGGAGACATATCAAGCAGACAGGCTCAAAAGCAGACCCATTCACTGAATCTCAAACGTAACTGTTACACGGAAACATACAACCAGAGGAGATGACTCAACCAAGACCGCACAGAAAACTTGACTTTAATACCAACTGAACTAACGAGGAGATGAGATGCAGGTGGGGAAACCCGGAGCATGACTAACGAGGCTAAATGCAGGGCAGGTGTGTTGAAGAGTAGAGTAGAAGGAAGAGCAGTCTGCGGAGGAAAAAACACAGATGAGAAAAGCCAGAAAACACAATCCTCTTCATAATATCCCAGCAGGCACAGAACCCAGGATAAGGATGAGGGTAAGGATACATTTATTGATCCCACAGTGGGGAAAATCCATTGCTACATTGCTATAGAAGCTATATATACAACAATAAAATTAAAAAAACTAAATAAAAGGACCCTAAAGTGGAACTATAGTGGAGCACTGACTGCAGTTGGAATGAATGACCTGACAAGAATGAACATAAATACACTAGACTAACCAATAAAGGCAATTTGGGTAGTATTTAGAGTCTGACATGATAAGACCTCACCCATACAATCCAGTCTAAACAAACAAGGGGACAAATCCAAGAGGGTGCGGTTGGATAGTGTTTTTTTTTTTTTTTGCCTAAATGAGTGATATGAGCATGATAAGAGCTGGTTGAATTCTCTAAATGCTAAAGAAAAAGGTGTTTCAGTGCTTCCTTTCCACCCTCCTATTTAACTCAGCGTACACTTGACCAACCTTTACGAAAGGAAAGGAGATACTTTTGTCCCACAGTTCCTTTCGGCATTAATATTTAACGTGAGGAGTGGTGGATAATGGCAGCTATAGACATGCTCACAATGATTTAGAAGGTGTGCCTCGGACTAGTGTTGTAGTCAAGACCAACTAATCCGAGACAGAGTCAAGACCAAGATCGGAGCATACCAAGACCAAGATTTTGAGGGGGTGAAACCGAGTCAAAACTGAGACCGAAAACACATACCATTTTCAAGACTATTACTGTAATCATAGTAATCATGTGGCTTGAAATTTACATTATTCACCCTCATCACACTCTTTATGGCAGTTTTTTTTTTTAAATCATTTGGAGTCTGTCCCATCTTTTGTGTGGATTATATTGTTAAAACTTTCAAAGTAAGATAAGTTGTTGGTTGCATTTGAAGTTAATGGGAGTTTTACACTCAATCACAGTTAAACAAATAAAAGATGTCACTGCAGCTGTTGTCTCAACTGGTTTTGAGATAAAAGCTCATCCGAAACTGAGTGAAGACCGAGTAAAAATACAGTCGATTCTGAGACAAGACCAAGATCTTAAAAATATGATCTTGAGACCAAGACTGATCTCGAGTCCTAGGCTACAACACTACCTCGAACACAATATACCTGCTAAACATCAGCTGTTGGTTGTTGGATTGTGAATAAGCATTTAAAGTCCATGTAAAGTAAGAATAAATATGTGTTCTGAGTTTGACATACCACAGAACAGTGTGTTGTTAACCACCCTGCCAAATTTGAATGATCACCAAAAAAAAAATCACCAAATATATGAAATTAGGCTTCAAAGTTGTGTAAAAATCAGCCTCTTTCTCTGCTACCAAACGCTGGGGTCGTGGCCGCCAAGTTCGCTGAAACCCCGCCCCCTACCAAGTGTCACCTGTCAATCAAAGTCACCACCTCTACCAGAAACATGGACGCTACGTCTGAGAGCTTTCTGCTGCTAACTCAGTTGCTAGCTCGGCGGCTAACTCAGTTGCTAGCTCGGCTGCTAGCTCGGCGGCTAACTCAGCTAACTGGCTAACTGTAGACTGTAGTAGTAGTAGTGTGTGCTGAATGTATTTCTACCTCTACAGCAGCAGGGGCGGGTTTATGCTAATCACTAAATCCTGAACACAGAAATCTTGAAACACAGTTTGTGAAGCCTAGCTCCACAATTCAAATCTAAATGGTTGAAATGCTTTTTACACCTTTTTTAGAAATACATTTATGACCTATTTAATGTGTTTAGTAGAAAATGTCTGAATTCACTTTATACAGTCTTTAACACAAAGTACAGGCTGAGACTGATGGGAAAGTTATTAGTTTTGAAGCTATTTGATCATAAAATTGGAGAGAAAGTCACAAAAGCCATTACAGCTCAATATGAGGGGAACATGAACATCTGCGCCAAACTTTACAGCAATCCATCCAATAGTTGTCAAAATAAATCGTCATCAAAGTCAATGCATCACCAATATAATTACAGTTCATCATCTGGGGACTAAGAGAGTGCCAAAAGTGACGGTAAAAAAAAAAAGATATCATCCAAATTATACTTGTAAATTAAGTTTGTCACTGCTGCAATGAAAAGCTGGACATCAGAGACCGCAAACAACAACACCATCCAGCACATTAGAAACAGCTGGAAACAGATGTGGGATTGATTTGCATGTTTTATCAGATAAATATGAGAAAATGATAAACTATGGAGCTGCATTGTGTAGCAGAACTTGGACATATGAGCTGTGTGTGTGAGGAGATGGCAGTGGTGGAGAAGTGTGGAAACAGTTTTGGGAGTGAGTTCGAAGGTTTTTATGAGGCTCGGGCAGGAAAAATTTCATCTCCGTGGCATAACTCAGCTGTTCAGATGAAAAGGAAACCAAGCGCTGTGAAGAAGCTACTTCCCATGACATCATCGTGTTATGTTAAATGACCTCCGCGGGCCTTGTCAGACACGCCTTCTGATTTCCTCCCTGAGCCTTTCAAATCATTTAGTTAATTTACAGAACAAGAGAAAAAGTGTCTTAGATAGCTGGACTGTCCTTGAACCACCAAATATAAAAAGATACTAAAAAGACAAAAACTGTAGGTGTGATATTAAGTTTTGATATTAAGGAGATTTATAGAAGCTCATTTTATTGTATCTCATACTTTTTAAACCTTTCTATATTATTTAACACTGCATTTTAGTTTATTTGGATCCCCATTAGCTGTTACCCCGGCAACAGCTACCTGTTACCCCGGCAACAGCTACTCTTCCTGGGCCCATTTTTTAAGTCTTTCTTGTCTTTAACTTGTACAAACTACCTTAAAAAAAATGCTTATTTTCATGTTAAAATCCGTGTGACGTCACGTGTTGGTTTACTCTGTAGCTGATTTGATAAAAATGAGTTATAATTACAAAGGTTTTTTATATATATACCATAGTAGGCACCTTTATTTTGACTATCAGACAAAAACCAAGCAACCACAGCTGCTTCACATTAACTAATATAATGAATCATATCTTCATGAGCTCTTTTTGAACACCACAGAAGAAGAAAAAAAACAGCATATTAAGAGCAGCAATGTGCTTCATAACTTGCATAAAGTTGTTTTTCTCCTTTTTATAATCCACACTGTATGTATTGTTGAGTTTTTTACAGTTTCATTTGTGTTTTACTGTTGAGTTTTATGAATTTAAATAAAATAAAAGGCTCCATCTAGGGCATTGCAAACTAGCTAAAAGCTTATAAATATTGTGGTATGTGGCATTAGTTCATGCATATTTGTCCCAATACAAATAAACATTAAATGAATAAAAAAATGAGCTTGTTATAATGAGAAACTGAGCAAATGGGTTTGGGTTTTTTTGTGTGTCATGGTGGCAACAAAACGCTGCTTTCGACACATTAATGGCACGCTGTCGTTATCCTCTGGAGCAGCTCGAAACAAAACCAGATTTTTTTTTAAACAGCTGTTTCTAAACGGCTTCATATGTGACCAGTGACACAGTTTTCCAGTTGCTTCATCTGCTCTCTTCAGATGTTTGTGCAACAGATGAATTAAATTATCAAAGTAGAAACAAATCTTTGATTAACAAACACTTCTGTGATTCCGGGTTGCAACATGCACAACGTGATTTTTTATCAAAGAGATTATTATATTGATTTTGACACATTCAACTCTTCATATAGAGCTCTATTCTTGCTGATCATGCACAAAGATTTGAGAGGACTGTAGTGCTGCGTCTCAAATCTCTTGATGGAAGGAAAGATAGAAAGAAGGAAGGAAGGAAGGAAATGAGGGAGGAAGGGAGGAAGGAAGGAAAGAAGGAAAGGAGGAAGGAAAGATAGAAAGAAGGAAGGAAATGAGGGAGGAAAGAAGGAAGGAAAGATGGAAGGAAGGGAGGAAGGATGGAAGGAAAGGAGGGAGGAAGGATGGAAGGAAGGAAGGAAAGATAGAAGGAAAGGAGGGAGGAAGGATGGAAGGAATGAAGGAAAAGGGGGAGGAAGGAGAGGAAGGATGGAAAGATGGAAGGAAGGAAAGATAGAAGGAAGGAAGGAAGGGAGGAGGGAAGGAAAGACAGAAAGAAGGAAGGAAGGATGAAAAGATGGAAGGAAGGAAAGGAGGCAGTTTGTAAGTGATAATCATCTGTGAAACGGTTCTTTGCCTGTTTCATGAAAAGTGCTCACTAAGTAAATTTCACCAAACAAGCCCTGTGGTATTAAATCTGTGAAGTGGAGCGTTGAAGATTAGAAACAGCTTGTCCAGAAATCATTCTGGGAGAGTTTGAAAGATTCAGTTTGATAAGGAAGGAAAGAAGGAAGGAAGGAAAGGAGGGAGGAAGGAAGAATGGAAGGAAGGAATGAAGGAAGGAAAGGAGGGAGGAAGAAAGGAAGGAATGAAGGAAAGGAGGGAGGAAGGAAGGAAGGATGGAAAGAAGGGAAGGAAGGTAGGAGGGAGGGAGGAAGGAAGGAAAGATGGAAGGAAAGATGGAAGGAAAGAAGGAAAGATGGAAGGATGGAAGGAAGAAAAGATAGAAGGAGAGGAAGGAATGAAGGAAGGAAAGAAGGAAGGATGGAAGGAAGAAAAGATGGAAGGAGAGGAAGGAAGGAAGGAAAGATGGAAGGAAGGAAGGAAAGGAAGGAAAGGAGGGAGGAAGGAAGGATGGAAGGAATGAAGGAAGGAAAGATGGAAGGAAGGAAGGAATGAAGGAAAGATGGAAAATAATGGATGGATAATATCTTATCAGTCCTCTGCAGTGGGAGGATGAGCGAGAAGCTGACACATTGCTCCCATTCATACACTTTTCCCGTCTTTTACATCGCATGTGCGTCAGAAGAGGCGATACCAATCACTGTTCAGGGAAAAGCCAAACAAGCTGCCTGTAAAAAAAAAAAAAGGAGAAAAGAAAAAAAGAGGGAGGATAGAAGGAAGGAAGGAAAGATGGAACGGAGGAAGGAAGAAAGGAAGGAAGGAAGGAAAGGAGGGAGGAAGGAAGGAAAGAAGGAAGGATGGATGGAAGAAAAGATAGAAGGAAAGGAGGGAGGAAGGACAGAAGGAAAGATGGAAGGAAGGAAGGAAAGAAGGAAGGAAGGAAGGAAAGATGAAAGGAAGGAAGGAAAGATGAACGGAGGAATGAAGGGAGGGAGGAAGGATGGAAGGAAGGAAGGAAGGAAAGAAAGATGGAAGGAAGGAAGGAAGGAAGGATGGAAGGAAGGAAGGAAAGATGGAAAGGAGGGAGGAAGGATGGAAGGAAGGAAAGAAGGAGGAAGGAAAGAAGGAAGGACGGAAAGATGGAAGGAAGGAAGGAAAGGAAGGAAGGAAAGGAGGGAGGGAGGAAGGAAGGAAAGATGGAAGGAAGGAAAGGAGGGAGAAAGGAAGCAAAGAAGGAAGGATGGAAGGAAGGAATGACTGAAGGAAGGAATGACTGAAGGAAGGAAAGATGGAAGGAAAGGAGGGAGGGAGGAAGGAAGGAAAGATGGAACGGAGGAATGAAGGAAGGAAGGAAAGATGGAACGAAGGAAGGAAGGAAAGGAGGGAGGAAGGAAGGAAAGAAGGAAGGATGGAAGGAAGAAAAGATAGAAGGAAAGGAGGGAGGAAGGAAGGAAAGATAGAAGGAAGGAAGGATGAGCGAGAAGCTGACACATTGCTCCCATTCATACACTTTTCCCGTCTTTTACATCGCATGTGCGTCAGAAGAGGCGATACCAATCACTGTTCAGGGAAAAGCCAAACAAGCTGCCTGTAAAAAAAAAAAAAAAAAAGAGAAGAAAAGAGGGAGGAAGGAAGGAAGGAAGGAAGGAAGGAAGGAAGGAAGGAAGGAAAAGAAAGGAGGGAGGAAGGATAGAAGGAAGGAAGGAAAGATGGAACGGAGGAAGGAAGAAAGGAAGAAAGGAAGGAAGGAAGGAAAGGAGGGAGGAAGGAAGGAAAGATGGAACGGAGGAATGAATGAAGGAAGGAAGGAAGGAAGGATGGAAGGAAGAAAAGATAGAAGGAAAGGAGGGAGGAAGGAAGGATGGATGGAAGAAAAGATAGAAGGAAAGGAGGGAGGAAGGAAGGAAGGAAAGATGGAACGGAGGAAGGAAGGAAGGAAGGAAAGGAGGGAGAAAGGAATGAAGGAAGGAAGGAAAGGAGGGAGGAAGAAAGGATGGAAGGAAGGAAGGAAGGAAAGATGGAAAGATGGAAGGAAGAAAAGATAGAAGGAGAGGAAGGAAAGAAGGAAGGATGGAAGGAAGAAAAGATAGAAGGAGAGGAAGGAATGAAGGAAGGATGGAAGGAAGGAAAGATGGAACGGAGGAAGGAAGGAAGGAAAGGAGGGAGGGAGGAAAGAAGGAAGGATGGATGGAAGAAAAGATAGAAGGAAAGGAGGGAGTAAGGAAAGATGGAAAGAAGGAAGGAGGAAGGATGGAAGGAAGGATGGAAAGAAGGAAAGGAAAGGAGGGAGGAAGGAAGGAAAGATGGAATGAAGGAAGGAAAGATAGAAGGAAGGAGGGAAAGGAGGGAGGAAAGAAGGAAAGATGGAAGAAAGGAGGGAAGAAGGATGGAAGGAAGGAATGAAGGAAGGAAAGATGGAAGGGAAGAAAGAAGGAAGGAACGAAGGAAGGAACGAAGGATGGAAAGAAAGATGGAAAGTAATGGATGGATAATCAGTCCATCAGATAATCAGTCTTATCAGTCCTCTGCAGTGGGAGGATGAGCGAGAAGCTGACACATTGCTCCCATTCATACACTTTTCCCGTCTTTTACATCGCATGTGCGTCAGAAGAGGCGATACCAATCACTGTTCAGGGAAAAGCCAAACAAGCTGCCTGTAAAAAAAAAAGAGAGAGAGAGAGAAGAAAAGAGGGAGGAAAGAAGGAAAGAAGGAAGGATGGAAGGAAAGATGGAAGGAAGGAAAGAAGGAAAGATGGAAAGAAGGAAGGAAAGGAGGGAGGAAGGAAGGAAGGAAGGAAGGAAGGAAAGATGGAACGGAGGAAGGAAGAAAGGAAGGAAGGAAGGAAAGGAGGGAGGAAGGAAGGAAAGAAGGAAGGATGGATGGAAGAAAAGATAGAAGGAAAGGAGGGAGGAAGGATGGAAGGAAAGATGGAAGGAAGGAAGGAAGGAAAGAAGGAAGGAAGGAAGGAAAGATGGAAGGAAGGAAGGAAAGAAGGAACGGAGGAATGAAGGAAGGAAGGAAAGGAGGGAGGAAGGAAGGAAGGATAGAAGGAAGGAAGGAAGTAAGGAAAGATGGAACGGAGGAAGGAAGGAAGGAAAGGAGGGAGGAAGGAAGGAAAGATGGAAGGAAGGAAGGAAGTGAAGGAAGGAAGTAAAGGAAGGAAAGGAGGGAGGGAGGAAGGAAGGAAAGATGGAAGGAAAGATGGAAGGAAAGAAGGAAAGTTGGAGGGAGGAAGGAAGGAAAGAAGGAAGGATGGGAGGAAAGAAGGAAAGAAGGAAGGATGGATGGAAGAAAAGATAGAAGGAAAGGAGGGAGGAAGGAAGGAAAGATAGAAGGAAGGAAGGATGAGCGAGAAGCTGACACATTGCTCCCATTCATACACTTTTCCCGTCTTTTACATCGCATGTGCGTCAGGAGAGGCGATACCAATCACTGTTCAGGGAAAAGCCAAACAAGCTGCCTGTAAAAAAAAAAAAAAAAAAGAGAGAGAGAGAGAGAGAGAGAGAGAGAAGAAAAAAAAGAAAAAAGAAAAAAGGAAAAGAGTTCCAGTTCAAGTCAAACAACTGGTCATGATTTTCCCTCACACACATGGATCTAATCATTCGTGATGCATGAAGGAATTGACAACAGGGTGTTACTTTCCTTTTATTCTGCCTTTTTTTTTTCTTTCAGTTCCTCTTCTGCTCGTTGACCACAAACTTGAAATTGTAGAAACAGGATTCAGATGTGGTTTTAGTGCTGAATAAAACCGTCACATTACACTATGACCTCCGACAGATGTTCTTCGACAGTACAAAAAAATCTACATACAAAGAATTCCTTTGGTGTTCTTGTGACTCTTGTCGGCTTTTTAAAAGGATAAAACACATCTTTACTCCACTTCATTTGATGTGTGTAGTATATATACATATTTAACCCTCCTGTTGTCCTCAGGTCAAGGGAGGGAGGAGGGAGGGAGGGAGGGAGGGAGGGAGGGAGGGAGGGAGGAAGGAAGGAAGGAAGGAAGGACAGGAGGGAGGGAGGTAGGAAAGGAGTAAGGAGGGAGGGAGGAAGGAAGGAAGGAAGGACAGGAGGGAGAGAGGGAAGGAGGTAGGAAAGGAGGAAGGAGGGAGGGAGAGAGGGAGGAAGGAAGGAGGGAGGGAGGAAGGACGGAAGGAAGGACGGACAGGAGGGAGGGAGGGAGGGAGGGAGGTAGGAAAGGAGTAAGGAGGGAGGGACGGAGGGAGGGAGGGAGCAAGGAAGGAAGGAAGGAGGGAAGGAAGGAAGGAAGGAAGGAATGAAAGGAGTAAGGAGGGAGGGAGGGAGCAAGAAAGGAAGGAAGAGAACAAGAAGGAAAGATGGAAGGATGGAAGAACAGGAAGGAAGGAAGGAAGGAAGGAAGGATGGATGGAAGGAAGGAAGAGAACAAGAAGGAAAGATGGAAGGATGGAAGAACAGAGGAAGGAAGGAAGGAAGGAAGGATGGATGGATGGAAGGATGAAAGGAAAGATGGAATCAAAAAAAAGAAGGAAACTGACAGCTGGCTCTCATCTGGGTTGAACTGATTAGTCACAGTGTTGCGACATCGCTCACAGATGATGGATATGCTCCTGAGCTGCTGAGACAGCACATTCATTTCCCAAGATGACATTTCACTTCCTAATTAAACCCGGGAGTGTGATCCTGTTGCTTTAAACCTCCTCGAGAGCTTTCCTTCCTTCTTCCTCCCTTCCATCTTTCCTTTCATCCTTCCATCCATCCATCCATCCATCCTTCCTTCCTTCCTTCCTTACTCTGTTCTTCCATCCAGTTCACACATCTCATTTACAGATAATAGGTTTTTAACCCTCCTGTCGTCCTCCCGGGTCAAATTGACCCCATCTCTTTTTGACTCTTCCTTCCTTCCGTCCGTCCGTCCGTCCTTCCTTCCTTCCTTCCTTCCATTCATCCATCCATCCATCTCTCCTTACTCCTTTCCTTCCTTCCTTCCGTCCTTGCTTGCTTCCTTCCGTCCTTGCTTGCTTCCTTCCTTCCGTCCTTGCTTGCTTCCTTCCTTCCTTCCTCCTTTCCTTCCTTCCGTCCTTGCTTCCTTCCTTGCTTGCTTGCTTGCTTGCTTGCTTCCTTCCTTCCTTCCTTCCTTCCTCCTTTCCTTCCTTCCTCCCTCTGTCTGTAATTTTTCCTTCGTTCTTCCCCTCCTTCCATACTTCTTTCCTCATTTCCCTCCTCCTGTCGTCCTCCCAGGTCAAATTGACCCCATCTCTTTTTGACTCTTCCTTCCTTCCGTCCGTCCGTCCGTCCTTCCTTCCTTCCTTCCTTCCATTCATCCATCCATCCATCCCTCCTTACTCCTTTCCTTCCTTCCTTCCGTCCTTGCTTGCTTCCTTCCATCCTTGCTTGCTTCCTTCCTTCCTTCCTTCCTTCCGTCCTTGCTTGCTTCCTTCCTTCCTTCCTCCTTTCCTTCCTTCCGTCCTTGCTTCCTTCCTTGCTTGCTTGCTTGCTTGCTTGCTTCCTTCCTTCCTTCCTTCCTTCCTTCCTCCTTTCCTTCCTTCCTCCCTCTGTCTGTAATTTTTCCTTCGTTCTTCCCCTCCTTCCATACTTCTTTCCTCATTTCCCTCCTCCTGTCGTCCTCCCAGGTCAAATTGACCCCATCTCTTTTTGACTCTTCCTTCCTTCCGTCCGTCCGTCCGTCCTTCCTTCCTTCCTTCCTTCCTTCCTTCCTTCCTTCCTTCCTTCCTTCCTTCCTTCCTTCCATCCATCCTTTCTTCTTTCCTTCCTTCCTTCCGTCCTTGCTTGCTTGCTTCCTTCCTTCCTTCCTTCCTTCCTTCCATCCATCCTTCCTTCCTCCCTTCCTTCCTTCCTTCCATCCTTGCTTCCTTGCTTGCTTCCGTCCTTCCTTCCTTCCTTCCTCCTTTCCTTCCTTCCTCCCTCTTTCTTTAATTTTTCCTTCGTTCTTCCCCTCCTTCCATACTTCTTTCCTCATTTCCCTCCATCTGTCCTTGCTTGCTTCCTCCTTTCCTTCCTCCCTTCCTTCTCTCCTTACTTCCTTCCTCTTTTCCTACCTCCCTACCTCCCTCCCTCCTTTCCTCCTTTCCTTCCTTCCTTCATTTAAATTCAACATATCACTTTACAAAGGTTGTTAAGGCTAGTAAGAAGACAGATATTCATTTTAATCCCATTGAGAGTGTGTGTGTGTGTGTGTGTGTGTGTGTGTGTGTGTGTGTGTGTGTGTGTGTGTGTGTGTGTGTGTGTGTGTGTGTGTGTGTGTGTGTGTGTGTGTGTGTGTGTGTGTGTGTGTGTGTGTGTGTGTGTGTGTGTGTGTGTGTGTGTGTGTGTGTGTGTGTGTGTGTGTGTGTGTGTGTGTGTGTGTCCATCTGATAAATGATGAATCTAATGGCGCTTTTCCACTACACAGTGCCAGCACGACTCGACTCGCCTCGACTCAGCTCGGTTCCAGGAACAACCTTTTACATTACAAACTCAACTCAAACTACTCAACGTGGGCGGGGTCGTCATAGCAACGGCTCCGCGAAACTGCAGTGACTTTGTTTTATACGCGACACAAACACACACAAACAATGGAGGACATGGAGGCGATGGTGTACTTGCTGCTACAAAATTGAGCTGTATTTAAAAATGGCGGGTTTGATTCTTGTGTGGGACGGCTCATGACTCTTCCAGCGACAACTCTTCTGATCAATCAGCGGCCGGCAGTCTGTTGATGTCACATTTTAGTATCGGCTTGGCTCACTTGGAACCTCAGCAGAGCAGATACTAAAAAAGTAGCAGGTACCAGGTACTATCCCTAGTGGAAACGCAAAAAAAAAGCACCATAAGTCCAACATTAGCTTTCGTTTTAGCTCTGGTTTGGTGTCCACTCCGCCCATTCCTGAGAAAAATATCTGACTCTTTAGTGGTCAAATGTTCATGATGAACTGTGTCTGTTTTTTCAGGTAGCGTACGGTGGATTTATCGGAGCTTATTTGATGAAAACAGCTTCTGTGCATGGCTGGAAATGATGTTCATGAGCACACAACTAACAAAACATACAGAATATGTACAATAAAAGACAAAACAAAAAAAACCCTCCTTGAGTAGGTTTGTAACAATGAATCAGCCTTTCCCATTGCACGTCTACATGAATGAGCTGCTACTACCTTACTATACATTGATGTAGATATCAAGTATCCTTAAAGCTGCTGTGAAGTCTTGTTGGGAGTTTTTTTTGGCTTCAGTTGGAGTGATAAGCTTATATAAAGCTTTTGAGCAAGGGTGGTGTTCCCAGTCACGTATTGAAGATGACACTGTAGTCCTGTTGAAGTGGGATTTACTGTAAAAATGGGAGTGACTGGTCAGGAAGAGTTTTCTTTTTTATTATGTGGTGGAATGAGGGCAAACTGAGCCTGCAAGGACCGCTGGGACTGTGGGGCAGCCAACACTTCAGACACTTCCACAAGAACCACTGGCAGCACATGAAAGAGTGAAAGAAAGAGCGTGCAGAGTTACTGTCACACTGTAAAAATACTGTTGGCTCTTATTATGCTGAATGTAGAGGTTCTGCACTTTGGTTGTCAGCCATAAAATCTGCCCTTTTACATTGGCTGCTCATGGGAGGGGTTTGTGAAGAGAGAGAGAGAAAGCCAGCATGTAAAGCAAAAAAGAAAGAAGGATCTAGGCTACTGCTCAAAAGCTAGAAGCAGGATTTAAAAAGGACTTGCAGTGTGTTGCACTAGCTTAAAGAATATTTGATATAGCAGTATGTTGTAATGACTTAGTTTCATAACTCCCATATGATGAACTCATTGTTGTTGCAATAGGGCTGCTGCTGAAGAAGATGGAAAGATTAGTCAAGTTCCCATTTAAATGTGAAGCAAAGTTAAACCAAATTTCCATTAAAATCAGCAAAAGCAATCATCATGAACTGTGTCTGTTTTTTCAGGTAGCGTAACGAGGGTTTATTGGAGCTTTTTTTGTGGAAAACAGCTTCTTAGTACGGCTGGAAATGATGTTCATGAGCACACAACTAACAAAACATACAGAATATGTACAATAAAAGACAAAACTAGGTGTTAAAAGAGGAGCAAAAACATCCTCGTGTAGGTTTGTAACAATGAATCAGCCTTAGGGCTTAGTTTCACTTTGCTTCTAGTACTGTATAACTCCCATATGATGTTGAAATAGGGCTGCTGCTGAAGAAGATGGAAAGATTAGTCAAGTTCCCATTTAAATGTGAAGCAATGTTAAACCAAATTTCCATTAAAATCAGCAAAAGAAAATATGATTTAATGTTTCCATCCACTACTGCAACGATAAGCAAATACAGTAGCTAAAAAAAAAGTGTGAATGAGGCCAATAGGTGACCATTTCTTCTAGTATAACTCCCATATGATGAACTCATTGTTGTTGCAATAGGGCTGCTGAAGAAGATCCATGTACAGATGGAAAGATTAGCCAAGTTCCTATTTAAATTTGAAGCAAAGTTTCCATTAAAATCAGCAAAAGAAAAAGTGATTTAATGCATGTTTCCATCCACTACTGCAGCGATAAGCAAATCCAGTAGCTAAAAAAAAAAGAAAAAGTGTGAATCAGGCCATTCACCATTCAGCACAATGTTAACACGAGTATTCTGACAAATAGGTGACCGTCTAACAGAAAGTGTGTGTTAAGGCAATTATTTTGATTGATATGGTTGACTGAAACAGAACAATCAGCCATATATGAAGCAGGTTGCTGTTTGCCATGTGTGGAGCAGAGCATATTATGAGTCATTATGAGTATTAAAAGAAGCTGTTTTGGCTTTCACTGACTAATGGGGGGGGGGGGGGGGAAATGGGGGGTTGACTGGTTTTGGGACTACTTGTCTGTGAGTCTGAGGGTTTAATCCCTGTTTAAGCGACCCCCACCTCTCTTCAAATAGAGAACAGAGCCCCTCTTGTAAAGGTGGGGGCTGCTATAGAGGGTATGTGAGCTGCAACAGGCCAGAAACCTCCAAGGAGCTAAAGTAAGAGAGAGAGAAAGGAAGGAAGGGAGAGAGAGGAGGAGGGAAATGGTAGGATAATGACTTAGATATGAATAGAAATGAGAAAAATAGGTCAATGCATAAAATTAAGCTCTGGCCCATCTCTTTGGACCCAACCTGGAAGACCCTTACCCTTAGGACCCAAGCAAAGATGCCCCTTAACAGCATTTTAACCTCCTCCACTTCCTCTTTTTCTTCTCCTTTTGCAATCTCTCTCTCCAATGATGGAAAATAGTGTCTGTTAGCTAAATCTTGTATAAATCACTTGTCAATCAAACGGCTGATACTGAAATGGCTTCTCTGTTGACCTCAGCTCTCTTTTCCCTTTCATGCCGATTAACACTCGTTACCAAGACAACGGGACTCTTTGTGATTCTTTACAACATTATTCCTAAGTTTCATTGGTGCAATAAAACCTCCCTGTTTCTCAATCAAAACAATCGAAGCGGCGGCCGATCACGGAGCAGCAGACACACCTCTGTGGGCAGGAAGGAGCTGAGCTGAGCTTTTCGTGAGACTGAGAAGCTTTTTTTTTTTTTTTTTTTTGGGAGATATACAGTTTGGCTCACCTTTATGCCCGGCTCGGACTCTGAAATTAACTTCCTTCCAGTGGGCGGTGTCCTCTCTCTCTCCGATGAAGGTTTAGTCCAGGGTGAAGGAGCGGAGACACCCACAGATCCCTGCTGCTGTTACTGTTACTGCTGCTGCTGCTGCACAGCTGTTGTTTATGTACAGACCTCACAGCAGATCCATCACACACTGCTTCTACATGTCTGATTTTTATTTATTCTAAGTTGTAAAAGCAGTCACACAGCATCAGCAGAGTTGTTGTTTTGTTTTTTTTCCAAAGCCTCCAATGTAGGTCATCGGTCAGTCCACCACTTCTTTGGCTCCACACTGAAATATCTCAGCAACTATAATATTGGATGGATTGCCATGAAATTATCTCCAGACTTTCATGTTCCCAAGAGGATGAGGTCTAATAACTTTGGTAATCCCCTGACTTTCCCTCTAATGCTACCATGAGGATTTGGTATTTTTTGGATTTAAAGAGGGAATATCATGCTTTTTTATGACTTACTATTGTCCGCTAGCATATTTCAGATCTAATTCAGGCTCAAACTGTCAAAAAAAGGTATTTAAAAAGTTTATATTTCAAGTAAAGAACAAAGAAAAAAAGTGAAATCCAAGTATTATAGTTTGTTTAAACTTTGTGTCGTCCTCCCGGGTCAAATTGACCCCGTCTGTTTTGACTGTTCCTTCTTTCCTTCCTTCCATCCCCCTTCCTTCCTTCCTTTCTCTCTCCCTCCCTCCTACCTTCCTTCCTTCCTTCCTCCCTCCTTTCCTTCCTCCCTCCTGCCTTTCTTCCTCCCTCCCTTCCTTCTTTCCTCCCTCCCTCCTTGTCTCCTTCTTTCCTCCCCATTACCTTCCTTCTTTCCTCTGTCCTTCTTTTCTTCCTTCCTTCCTCCCTCCTTTCCTTCCTTCTTTCCTCCCTCCCTCCTTGTCTCCTTCATTCCTCCCCATTACCTTCTTTCTTTCCTCTGTCCTTCTTTTCTTCCTTCCTCCTTTCCTTCCTTCCTCCCTCCTTTCCTTCCTTCTTTCCTTTCTTCCCTTCCTTACTTCCTCCCTCCTATCCTTCCTCCCTCCCTCCTTTCTTTCTTTCATTCTTTCCTTTCCTTCCTTCTTCCTCCCTTCCTTCCTTGACTCGAAGACAACAGGAGGGTTAATTAACCTCCTGAAACTGACCATAGTGGGCTAATTGGGTAGATAAAAAACTAAACTTGACGTTACCACCTAAAGTAAAACATTTCCCCACATATTTTACATATATTCTGGCTTGTATGAGTTGTATCTCCACCAGGATACCTATAAAAATGGTCATAATGGTGAAAACAATTGACTGTTTCATTTAATAAAGGCTTTCCTTTGTCATTAATATCACACATGCTAGTTTCTAAACTGATTTTTATCATTTCTATCAAAGTATAGACCTGCCAAAAGCGTTTAATTTGATCAATTCAATGCACATACAATTGAACAACTACCTTCATAACCAATCATGCTCCTAAAAAAGTGTTAAAGTCTGTATTTCCTGGTGCACGTTGCCTGTTTAAGGGTTAAAGAGACGGGAGCTTAAACTGAGTAAGTGGACCTAAATGCAGAAGACGGCAAGCAGACAGGATCAAAAGTAGGACTATTTATTAAAAATCAAAAGGAAGTTTTAGTTACAGGAACATAGGAGGAAAAACACAGAACAGACAAACCAAAAAACCCAGAAACATAACCATCTTCATAATAAACCGACATGAATAGAACAGAAACTCCCCAAAAAGGCCTCTTATAATAACAATAACTGAGTCTGAGACTAAGCAGACTAACTAATAAAGGCAACATTAATACATCATTTCAGACAGTCACTCAAAATAAACCCTCTCCCACACAGTCTAGTCCAAAGAAACTCAAGGAGGGAAATGTCTCAGGGTCTCTGGAGAAAGGGTGGAAAACGATGATGGTGATAAACACGGCCTGTTATCAGACAGAGGCTGAACTGAGGCGTTGAATTCAGAGCTAGTATAAAACAAATAAGGAGTAGATTGTAAAGATATTGAAGTACAGCGCCAGATTAGAAATATAAAACCTGGGAATGTGCCCTTTACAGTACGTCTCCTTTTAAGTGACATGTCTAAACAGCTATTCGGTGGGTTGCCATGGCGTCCATCTCAGGATGAACTTTGGTGACCCCCTTCGCTTTTCTTCTAGCTCTTCTGTACAGCAGCATCATCACGAGTCAAAATGTCAAGTTGGCCAAAACTGATAACGTTTCCATCAGTCCAAATTTGTGTCGTTACGATCAGCATAGCATCACATCGTCAGCATAGAATCACACTACGGTAGTTTTCACATCTTTAAAGTGCAGACCATTGTAAAGTAAGTGCCGTGGACATGGTTTAATATTTAAGGGCAAAATATAGTGGAGCATTCAGACCCACAATATAGTGCACTGTATAGTAAATAGGGAGTGATGGGGTCTGTTCGAAACCTCATACTTTCCTACTACTCGTACTAACTCTGACGTCATTTGAAGTATGTAGTGTGTTTCAACTGCGT
Source organism: Scomber japonicus (assembly GCF_027409825.1). Taxonomy (NCBI): domain Eukaryota; kingdom Metazoa; phylum Chordata; class Actinopteri; order Scombriformes; family Scombridae; genus Scomber; species Scomber japonicus. The sequence goes on from NC_070595.1 coordinate 26,768,394, forward strand.
AGTGATTTAGAGTATGTGAGAAGTTCCTGGATGGTTTACTAGATTCTCCAGAAATGCAGAGTATGCATCAAGAGCTGACTACTCACACTCAAATTACCCAAGATGCAACGCTACTACTCACACTCACATTACCCAAGATGCAACGCTACTTCTGAAAAAAACGGTGGTTTTAAGTTAGTTACAGCGAGGGTATGTTCGCTTCCTGTTTACAAAATAAAAGCACCAATTATATCGTTATGGTTTTCTTAATAATAAAAAAAGGTAACGGGTGTTTTATTCTGTGGAAATGACAGGAAGTGCGTTACTCGCTACGGCTAACTCTGAATTCTCAGGAACAAAACTTTAAACAGGTGATATTTGGACTAATTAGCGTCACATTGTGGATCTAAAGGGCTACTTTACTTTCTTCCTAAAAAGGTTAGACATGTGGATAAAGTGGTTTATTTACAGAGTTAGAGCTAAAATGAAATCAGCTTCAGCCTGATGATTTCAGCTCGGGTAGGAACCAAATGCATTGTGGGTAATCGTGTAGTTTACTACAGTGTAAACGGTCTGCTTACTATCTGGTCCTTTAGTGTGTAGTATAGAAGTATGTAGTATGTAGTATGCGGTTTCGAACACAGTCATGGTCTATCTGTTTTAACTTATCATGTTGAGCCTCTACGATTTGAAGTGAACTGAGACATAACCAACAAAAGAAAGCTCTCGTGTATTCAAAAGTAAAATAAAACTTTTCATATGAAGGCAATCTGATGAAAACAATTACTGAAGAGTCTCTTTGAGTTCAGTTTCAGTCATCTCCTGACAACCGAAACGTTTATCTTTGCTCTCAAAATACAGTGCATGAACTTTTCTTGGAAACAGATCTTTATCAGCGGAGTATTTATTCCTCCTCCTCTTCCTCTTCATCCTCCTCCTCATCCTCCTCCTCCTTCAGCAGCAGCAGCAGAATAACTTTTAACAATCATCCAACCTGAACCATGTCAAATAAAAAACAGGTCTCTTTAACCCTGCTGTTGTACTCGGGTCAAGGAAGGATAGGAGGAAGGAAGTAAGGAGAGAAGGAAGGGAGGAAGTAAAGGAGGAAGGAAGGAAGTAAGGAGAGAAGGAAGGAAGGAAAGGAGGAAGGGAGGAAAGGAGGAAGGAAGGAAAAGAGTAAGGAAGGGAGGGAGGGAAAGGAAGGAAGTAAGGAGAGAAGGAAGGAAAGGAGGAAGGAAGGAAAGGAGGAAGGAACGAAAGGAGGAAGGAAGGAAGTAAGAAAGGAAGTAAGGAAGGAAGGAAGGAAGGAAGGAAAGGAGTAAGGAGGGAGGGAGGGAAAGGAGTAAGGAGGGAGGGAGGGAAAGGAAGGAAGTAAGGAGAGAAGGAAGGGAGGAAGGAAAGGAGTAAGGAGGGAGGGAAAGGAAGGAAGTAAGGAGAGAAAGAAGGAAGGAAGGAAAGGAGTAAGAAGGAAGGAAGCAAGCAAGGAAGGATGGAAGGAAATGAGGAAAGTAGTATGGAAAGAGGAGGGAGCAAAGAAAGAGGGAAGGAGGGGAAAAATGAAGGAAAAATGAAAGGAAAGAAAGAAGAGATGGGGTCAATTTGACCCGGGAGGACGACAGGAGGGTTAAAAGGCTTCAGTTTGTTGAGGGAAGAAAAAAAAAAAAAAGAAAAACTCCACGGATGTCACTTCGATGCAGTCAGCTGGTCAGAAATGTGTCGGTTCGGGTTTGTTTCAACCTGCTAGCGCTCTTTTCTCCCACAGCTGTTTTTATGAGGCTGAACTGAGTCGACCTGGATCCCCGTAAAGCTGAGCTCATTATGTTTAATTGTGTTGGATTTGAACAATGTGCAATCGGTTGTGTTGAATTCAGGAATTTGAGACTTGAGTTTGTTGTTGGTGGAGTGTTTCATTATGTTCACAATACTTCCAACTTTCATTCAGGAAGGAGGGAGGGAAGGAGGAAGGAAGGGAGGAAGGGAGGAAGGAAGGAAGGGAGGAGAGAAGGAAGGGACAGATGGAGGAAGCAAAGGAAAGAGGAAGGAAGTGAAGAAGGAAAGGAAGGAAAGGAAGAAGGAAGGAAGGACAGAAGGGGGGAAGGAAAGAAGGACAGAAGGAGGGGAGGGAGGAGGGAAGGAAGGGAGGGAGGAGGGAAGGAAAGAAGGACAGAAGGAAGGGAGGAAGGAAAGAAGGAAGGTAGGAGGGAGGGCGGGAGGAAAGAAGGACAGAAGGACAGAAGGAAAGGAAGCAAAGGAGGGAGGAAGGAGGGAAGGAAGGAGGAAGGAAGGAAGTAAGGAGAGAAGGAAGAAAGGGAGGAAGGAAGGAAGGGATGAAGGGAGGAAGAAGGAAGGATAGGAGGAAGCAAAGGAAAGAGGAAGGAGGGAGGAAAGGAAGGAAGGAAGGAAGGAAGGAAGGAAGAAAAGGAGGAAGGGAAGAAGGAAGGAAGGAAGGGGGGAAGGAAAGAAGGACAGAAGAAAGAGAAGAAGGAAAGGAAGGTTCAGAACTTCCCTGTTCTGATTATTTTTCTCTCCTGGCTTCATTTCCTTTCCTTCTTTCTTTTCTTTGTTTCCTTCCTTCCTTTCCTTTGACCTCTTCTTTTCTTGTTTAATTTCTTCTTCCCTTCCCATATATCCTGATTACCCCCCCCCCCCCCACCTCCCTCCTTCTTTCTTTCCTTCTGTCCACCTCTCTTCCTTTATGGCCTTTATATTTTTCCTTCACACCTTCTTTGAGTTCTTTCTTTTCTTTTCTTCCGTTCTGTTTTAGATCTAAGCCTCACTCTTTCACACTCTCTGCATGGCCCCTCCCTCCCTCCCTCCCTCCCTCCCTCTGTTATTCCTTCCCTTTCTTCCTTGGGTGTTCTTTCTTTCCCTCTTTCCTTTTGGCTCCTTGTTTATGTCTTTCTTTCTTTTTTTCTTCTGGCCAGATTTATTTCTTACCTCTTTTTTTCTTTCTAGCTACTCCTTTCTTTTCCTCCTGTTCTTCTCTTCTTCTTGGGTTTATTCTTTCATTGTTTATTCCCTTCTTTCCTTATGTATTTCTTCTTTCCAAATTATTCCATCTCCTTCTTTCAGGCCTTAACCTTTGTGTCGTCCTCCCGGGTCAAATTGACCCCGTCTGCTTTAACTGTTCCTTCTTTCCTCCCTCCTTCCCTCTTTCTCTCTTTCCTTCCTTTCTCCCTCCTTTCCTTCCTTCTTTTCTCCCTCCTTTCCTTCCTTCTTTTCTCCCTCCTTTCCTTCCTCCCTCCTTTCCTTCTTCCTTCCTTCCTTCTTCCTTCCTTCCCTCCTTCTCTCTTTCTTTCCTCCCTCCTTTCCTTCCTTCTTTTCTCCCTCCTTTCCTTCCTCCCTCCTTTCCTTCTTCCTTCCTTCCTTCTTCCTTCCTTCCCTCCTTCTCTCTTTCTTTCCTCCCTCCTTTCCTTCCCTCCTTCCCTCCTTCCCTTCCTTCTTCCTTCCTTCCTTACTCCTTTCCTTCCTCCCTCCCACCTTTCCTTCCTTTCCTTCCTTCCTTCTTCCCTCCTTTCCTTCCTCCCTCCCACCTTTCCTTCCCTCCTTCTCTCTTTCCTTCCTTTCTCCCTCCTTTCCTTCTTCCTTCCTTCCTTCTTCCATCCTTCCCTCCTTCTCTCTTTCTTTCCTCCCTCCTTTCCTTCCCTCCTTCCCTTCCTTCTTCCTTCCTTCCTTCCTTCCTTCCTTACTCCTTTCCTTCCTCCCTCCCACCTTTCCTTCCTTTCCTTCCTTCCTTCTTCCTTCTTCCCTCCTTTCCTTCCTCCCTCCCACCTTTCCTTCCTTCCTTCTTCCTTCTTCCTTCTTCCCTCCTTTCCTTCCTCCCTCCCTCCTTTCCTTCCTTCTTTTCTCCCTCCTTTCCTTCCTCCGTCCTTTCCTTCTTCCTTCCTTCCCTCCTTCTCTCTTTCTTTCCTCCCTCTCTCCTTTCCATCCCTCATTTTCTCTTTCTTTCCTCCCTCCTTTCCTTCCTTCCTTTCCTTCTTCCTTTCTTCCTTCCTTCCTTCCTTCTTCCTTCCTTCCTTCCTACCTTTCCTTCCTTCCTTCTTCCTTCTTCCCTCCTTTCCTTCCTCCCTCCTTTCCTTCCCTCTTTTCATTCTTCTTTACATCTTTTCCTTTACCCTTCCCATCTTTCTTAAATGCTCACTCTTGTTGTTTCTTTCCTGTTTTCCTTTGTTCTTTCCTTCTGTGCTTCCTTTCATGCTAAATCATTTCATTTGTCCTTTCTTTCTTCCTTCCCTCTTTCCACCCAATTATTTAAACTTTAGACACAGTAAGACTATTTTACTGCTAATATTTCTCCACTTATATTATTCATCCCCCTCTCCTTCCCTTCTTCCTTGGTTTATTCTTTCATTGTTTATTCCCTTCTTTCCTTATGTATTTCTTCTTTCCAAATTACTCTGTCTCCTTCTTTCAGGCCTTAACCTTTGTGTCGTCCTCCCGGGTCAAATTGACCCCGTCTGCTTTAACTGTTCCTTCTTTCTTCCCTTCCTTCCTTCTTTCCTTCCTCCTTCCCTCCTTCTCTCGTTCCTTCCTCCCTCCCTCCTTTCTTTACTTCTTTTCTCCCTCCTTTCCTTCCTTCTTCCTTCCCTCCTTTCCTTCCTTCTTCCTTCCCTCCTTTCCTTCCTTCTTCCTTCCCTCCTTCTTTCCTTCCTCCCTCCCTCCTTCGTCTCTCCTTTCCTTTCTTCTTCCTTCCCTTCTTACTCCCTCCCTTCCTTCCTTGACTCAAGGACAACAGGAGGGTTAATTTCTTTCATTCTTCTTTAAATCTTTTCCTTTACCCTTCCCATCTTTCCTAAATTCTCACTCTTGTTGTTTCTTTCCTGTTTTCCTTTGTTCTTTCCTTCTGTGCTTCCTTTCATGCTAAATCATTTCATTTGTCCTTTCTTTCTTCCTTCCCTCTTTAACTAATCAAGAAACAAGAAACTTTCCACCCAATTATTTAAACTTTAGACACAGTAAGACTATTTTACTGTAAGTAAACTGTGTCCTCCTAGCAGGGAGTATGTGTCCGTGGTGTTGTTATTGTACTCAGAAGATTCGAGTCCCCTCCGTTGTTTATTGATAAACTAACCCGGCAGCATGGCACTGAGTGGAATGACAACCGCGCGAGGCACAAAAAGTGACGCACACAGTCCCTGCATGAGGTGCCAGCAGCAGTTTGTAAAGAGGCTAAAGACGCTGGCAGAGAGCACCTGTCAAACTTCATATCAAGTCACCCGTTTTTTTTTTTTTCCACTAACCTGACAAAAGCAGGCAGGAAAACCACCTCAACGAGTCATGTGTCCCATTAAATGTGCTACTCATCTCCATCTCGGATGTCTATACGTTACGAGCCTATGGACAAAGTGTGTTGTAGGTTCTCCTCTGACGCAGGGAAACCGTTTAGTTGTAGTGTCTGGTGTCACAGGGACGCATAGCAATGCAAATGCTGCCTATAAATATACTTCCACGTCCAGGCTATTTTAAACCTTAACAGGGTCAAACAGGAGAGTTCAACTTCCTTTTACCACTGGGAATTTATGTCCTGAAATGTTTAATTGTCTGTATAGAGGCCAGCAGAAAATCCAGGCAGATGATAAATAAACTGGTGGAGAGAGAAGAAGAAGAAAAAAAGAAGTAGTATGCAATAAATTGATTAAGTAGACTGATAAAAAGGGGAAGTTTGCCTAAATTTACACAATAAAACAATAGATTTTCTTGCTTACTAGTGGAATTAATGGTAGTTTTGGTTTATTATTGAGGTTGGAAATAGCTCCAGCTGCATATTGTGGCTTTCGTACTGTAGATGATGATGATGATGATGATGATGGAGTTGATTGAGTTGGCTCAGCTATTATCAGGAGCCTCTCCTCCCAAGAAGAACTATGCAATAGGTTGTAATGTAAAAAAAATGACCTATAGTAACCTTTGAGTGACAAAGGTACAATTCAGATGAGGTGGAGAGTTAGATCCTAACTTGCAAAATATTGAACTGATTTATTTATGTCCTGAAATGTTTAATTGTCTGTAGAGGCCAGCAGAAAATCCAGGCAGTGGCAGTTTTTTGAGTAGACTGATACCTTTATTAGTTCACCCAAATGGTAGTTTTGGTTTATTATTGAGCTTGGAAATAGCTTCAGCTGCATATTGTGGCTTTCATACTGTTGATGATGATGATGATGATGATGATGATGATGATGATGATCAGTTATTATAAGGAGCCTCTCCTCCCAAGGGTTAGGGTTAAAAACAACACAATAGGTTGTAATGTAAAAAAAAATGACCTATAGTAACCTTTGAGTGACAGAAGCCATCTAGTAGGTGTAGTAGTTATGACTTGAGAAGTGGCATAATTCAGATGAGGTGGCGAGTTGGATCCTAACTTGCAAAACATTGGACTTATTTATTTATGTCCTGAAATATTTAATTGTCTGTAGAGGCCAGCAGAAAATCCAGGCAGTGGTTATTATATTATTGAGCTTGGAAATAGATTCAGCTGCATATTGTGGCTTTCATAGATGATGATGATGGAGTAGATTGAGTTTGCTCAGCTATTATAAAAAGCCTCTCCAATAGGTTGTAATGTAAAAAAAAATGACCTATAGTAACCTCTGAGTGACAGATGCCATCTAGAAGTTGTACTAGTTATGACTTGAGAAGTGGCATAATTCAGATGAGGTGACGAGTTGGATCCTAACTTGTAAAATATTGGACTTATTGGACTTATAGCTGCAGGAGGCCGTCGAGTAGAACCAGTTTTTAAAGATCTGAAACTATGATTTTTGTCATTTTAACCCAAACCATCTGTTCCTGAACCTAGCCAAGTGTTAATCCTAACCACACCTTAAATACAGCATTATCACATCATAGAAAAGAACAGACATATAACACCGTCCCTGTTTATTACTGCTGATAGAGGAGTCTGATTAGAGCTCATCAGAGAACTGCTGTGGGTCGCTTTGGGAGTTAACGGTCGATCAACCGTTTAATTTGCCGCGCCTGCTTTGTCGGAGAGATGATTTAATTATCATATGAGACAAGTGTGAAATTCTGATGGTTATACAATCACCTGTTATCACATTAGGGCCGAAACCAATCATTATTTAATGGTTTTTATTGATTAATTGCTTGGCCTATAAAACACTTCAGCACCTGATGATATGGAGATGTAAATGGGAAGAAAATGTCCTTATAAGATTAATTTATTTATAGTTAATTATTCTTTTCATTAATAGATTAATAATTTCAGTTATATGTCACATACTCATAATCTGTTGACGAAGGCCAAGAAATATGTCTTAAAGATCAGGAAAGACTGAAATAAGTTGTAGTTTAGAAAGTAAAAAACATTCAATAGCTTAAACACAGACTATTGTATTATACTATTATACTTTTATTATTACTTTTCAAGCTAGTTCTTAATTAGTTCCAGTTAAACATTCATTCCTCGCTGCAAAATTAGTTGATTTTTAAAAGTAACGTCAGTATAAATTACATTCACTTCCATTTTATTTCATTTTAGTTGAAGGCAGACAGGCATTTTAAAACCTCTGCAAATAAAATCAAACTATTTGCACGATGCCAGAAGAATTAAGTGAGAATATATGCTTTTTAACCTATTCATTGCACTAATGAAAGCTATTAATTTGCACTTGAAACTTCACTTTCATGGCACAGAATAATTCAAAGCCCAGCCTTCAGCAGACCTGTCCTCTCGTTTCTTAAATAATAAACAGAAGGCAGAGTCTGTATGTTTGTGTTTTGAGGATCGAGGCACACCCAGCACATACTCGACATCGTCATCCAGAAAATGAAACCTCCAATTCAGCACATAAAGCAAAGAGCTGAATGTTAATATAATGATTTATCACATCTTAAACCTATAAACCATCGAGAAGAAATACAAACACTGACCTCAGATTTCTTAAAAATAGCAAAGCCCAACTAAGACGTTAACTCACTACAGTATATTCATATGTGGAGCATTGGTCCATTGAGAAATAACACAGGATTATAATATGCAAATACAGTTTTTTTTAAAAGGTAATTTATAAAAAAGTGTTTTTAATTTCATAGTTTGTGCAAAAGAGTTATTTAATAATCAGATTTAAAGGATTAAAAGTGTTGGTTTATGTTAATTATATTGTTAAAGTAGCTAAAAAAACAACAAAGAAGTAGCTCAATATTCACTGTTTATCCTCATTTCTGTGTTTTTATGCTAAGTGTGGAAATGGACACGGTTAGCTTAGCTTAGCATAAAGCCGAGGGAAACAGCTACCCTTAGCCTTGTTAGCTTAGCTTAGCATAAAGACTGGAAGCCGAGGGAAACAGCTAGCCATGGCCTTGTGCAAAGTTAGACAAAAAAAACCCTGCCACAAACACCTTTAAATCTCACTTATTGACATTTCTACTATTACTTTATAATAATATAGTGTTTGTTTTATCTTATCTGCAGAGACCAAAACCTAAACTTTGAAGAAAGCCAAGCTAACAGTTTCCTTTTCTTTCAGTGTTTGTGCTAAGCTAAGCTAAGCTAAGCTAGCCGCTGCTCAATGCTAATTCTCTTTTAACAGATATCTTCTCTTCTAACCCTAAAAAACCCCCCAAAGCAAATAAATGCATTTAACTAAGGCTGCAACTAATGATTGATTGTTTTCCTTGATTAATCATTTTGTCTATAAAATGTCAAAAAATTGTGAAAAATGCCTCTTATAATCTTGCAAAGCCCGATGTGATATCTTAAAAAAGGCTAATTTTGTACAGTGAACAGCGCAAAACCCAAAGATATTAACTAAGCTATCATGTAAGACAAAGAAAACCAACATATGCTCACATTAGAGAGCCTGCAGCTAATAAATATTTGTTGTTTTTTTGCTTTTCAATGAATCGATTAAACATTCCCGACACTAATCTCATGTTTGATTAACAATAATGAGTTTATTAAACCTCATGTCGTCCTGGTAACAGTCAATACATGCAAATGATTACATAAAAACAAAAATAAAAACAAAATAAAATGCTACATTTAATATTTTTTTTAAACAGTATGGAAGTACACTGCGGACAATAATTGAAAAATTTGGATGTTTCAAATTGAACTACTCAAATTTAACGTAATTTGTTAATAAATGTTGGTTTAATACTGATGATTATGATTGAAAGTGCTCAAAGAGAATACATATTTAAAAGGTTAAATATTCCTTCTCTGTGTGTATAACATCATGTGCCATCTGAGGAAAACTCATTTTAATCAAACACCTCATGTCAAGTACCATAACGTCTGCAACATAACATAACGATTCATAATCATTCCCTGTTAGATGAACAATGAGACTTTATAAACAGATATGTGCAAGATGAAGTGACGTAAATGAGGCATGAATCATTGTCCTGGCTTTTCCACTTTTCCTTCTTCCTCCTTTTCCTGGTGGGGTTTTTTTTTTTTTTTTCCTTTCTCTCGAACCCGCAATCCCTCCCATTACAATCAAAGCCGCCACATCCAACATCCAACAGCAGATTAATGGGAGACTTCCTCTAACATTGCTTCACACAGTGGTAATTCATCTTTAATTGTGATACATTCCTTCTGGCTTCGTTCCCGGGTCTCTCCAGATGCACGGCTGTCTGTTTGACAATTAAATCCCTTTACAAATGTCTTCAGAGCTTTAAGTCGTTGCGCTTAAAGAGTCTGTGGTCGAAGCTCGAGAAATCCAACACATGCTGGTCAAACATCTGTCATGACTGCAGCTGGTTTTCGGCATTTTTCAAAAACCAGCTCAAAGATTTGGGGGGGTGGGGGGGGAGGGGGTGGGGTTGGAAAGTCTAGGACGGTGTCGTTCAAGTAAAAATACTCCTGTGATTCGTGACCAGGACAGTTTGGCTCTCCCGTCGCCTTTCCTTCTTCCTCTCCATTCTCATCTTCCAGCAGACCACGCTGGACGCTAAGAGCAACAGTCCGGACGACAGGAGCACCAAGCCGAAGTAGGAGATGGTGGATCCGTGCGAGTTGAAGCTGTAAGCCACGGCGGTGACAACGATGCCCGCGATGAGCACGACCACGCCGAACGGGACTGTGCATCGGTAGCAGGACAGCTCCGCCCCGCCGGTTGCCGCGGTCAGCTGGACCTCGTTGACCAGAGGGATGTTCACTGACGTCACGCCGGACACGGGGCGCTCGCCGTTATTGGCTTTCTCAAGGGTCGCTGGCGTTCTCATGGTGTCTTTATTAGCTTCTTCTTGCATTGCAGGATCCAATTTTAACCAACAGATGGTTCCTCGGTGTCGCCTTGTTACCTTTTCTCCTCGTTAGGGTCTCCCGGTCTACATAAAAGAAAGAAATTCATTAAAGAGAGCAGAGAGTATGCAAAAAGTCAAACTTGTTGCTCAACATTGTTACGCAGCATTTTGCAGATCTCGCAGATGCTTTTTGTTAGAATTCAACACCCGCATTTCACAATTCAACACACACAGCTTCCCGACCGCCACATGGTGCTTTAATAAACCCGAGTAACCTCTTTGCACAATCCAAGCCGCCTTCTGACCCAGTCAGAGGAGTCAGAGGAGTTGTCTGAATGACGCAGGACCACTCAGCCCAGCACGAGCTGAGACATTCCCTGGAGAGCGCAGGATATGACATTACAAACTGCTCCGTGAAATGCGAGGAGCTTCGAAATCACCAGCAATTTCACAAGCACTCCTCAACCCCCCCCCCCCCCACTCTTACCCCCCCCATGTCTGCTGCTGCGTCGAACGCTGTCATCCAGACGTTTGAGTGATAGTCATCCCAACCATCTTCCAATCATTTTCTGAATTTTAGATCAGTCAGTATCTTTTTTTTTTAAAGTAGAGGAACATCATTTCTCTTTTTGTAGAGTTATGAAAAGTTTAGAAGACCACTGAAGACAAATCCTCTGTTTTCTATAAGAGTTTGGAAGTCCAGCTAGTTTAAAACAGTTTGCATGGTGGCTAATTCTAGTATTTTGACCACTTTTAAGCCTACAAAATAAAGAATAATTGGCTTTAACTCTCCTGTTGTCCTTGAGTCAAGGAAGGAAGGGAGGAAAGGAAAGGAAAGAAGGAAGGGAGGAAGGAGGAAGGGAGGAAAGAAGGAAGGGAGGAAGGTATGAGGGATGGAGGGAGGAAGGAAGGGAGGGAGGAAAGAAGGAAGGAGGGAGGGAGGAAAAGGGGAAGGAAGGAAAGAAGGACAGAGGAAAGAAGGAAGGGGGGAGGAAAGAAAGAGAGAAGGAGGAAGGAAGGAAGGGAGGAAAGAAGGAACAATCAAAACAGACGGGGTCAATTTGACCCGGGAGGATGACACAAAGGTTAAAGCAGCATTTAGTGTTTGTGTTGAGATATAAAATGTAAAATAAATAATATATGTGTGTAGGAATGTATTTAATTTTGTCTGGTCAGAAATATGAGAGGAGTGAGGATTCATTAGAGTCATGAGTGAGTATAATAACTCTGGAGCCCTGCAGGGCGTTAACATGGTCAGATAAATGACTAAATTATTGACTTTTCTTCTCAAATTTTGCTTTTCTTTGTGCCGTACTGGAGTCATTTACCTCTCTGTGGGGCTTTAAAAACTGACTTTAGTTAAACTGCACACAGCTTATATAGAGGTGTGTTGAGTAGTTGTTTCAGCGTTAAGGAAAGGGTCACAAGTACTGAGCTGCAATGATAAATCGATAAGCTGCCAAGTATTAAATTAATCTGCAACTATTTTGATAATTGATGAATCATTCTGAGTCATGATGAGTTAGGAAGAAAATGTCCAAAATCTCTTATTTCAGCCTCTCAGATATGAATACTTTGGTCTTCTATGATAATAACTTGAATATATTTGGGTTGTGGACTGTTTGTCGGGATAAAAAAAAGACTTTTAAGGACTTTGCAAAACAGTAATCCACATTTTTTCACCTTTTTCTGACCAATAATGATAATAACCGTTAGCTTGCAGCTCTTGTCACAAGCATAAAAAGTTGAGAACAAGCCATCGATAAACTTTTATAATTAAAGAAAAGCTTTCATCTCTATAACCGCCATCTGAGAAGAGCCGTTTGTCTTCAAATGGAGGAAATAGAAACTTTGATTTTCTGATTAAACTTCATCAGCTTGTAGAAACACTGTAGTAGACAATAAAAGGTGTATATGTATTATATTGTGTTTATTGTAAACTGTATTATTGTGTGACTTTAAGTGAGTTTTTGCCTTAAGAACCTTTTAGAAAGAAAAGGAAGGGAAAAAGCACCAACATGTGTATTAAATTACATGTAGGGCATTTAGTCTACCATTTATCAAAAAGTAGTGAAAGAACACCCATCCCAGTTTTCCCAGGCAGAAATCAATAATTTCAGATATCCAGATTTAGTTTAGATTTTGTCTGACAAACAGTCCAAACCCTAAAAAGATGGTATAATAGTAATTTAAACTTATATAAAACTGAAAAAAGTAGAAAATCTTCACATTTTAAACCCTGGATCTAACTGAATTTTTGGGGCTTTTTTTGCTTTAAAAATGATTTAAATGGTTTAATTTGATCAATTAATCCATTAATTGATGTAAATATTTAGTTTACAGTGTATTTGAAGACTGAGCAAACATTTTGAAAGGTAATTAATCTCCAATTAAACTACAAAAATAACAGACTTTATTTAGTGATACGTCAGATTATGTGACTTGCAGTGTTGGAAGAAGTACTCACATCTTTTTACTTAAATATAATAATGTAAAAATAGTTAAATACAAGTTTAAATCCTGCATTTCTATAACAGTACAATACTTCACTAAATACTTCATTACAAGTTAAAAAAACTCTGCATTTAAATTCTACTTAAGTAACCGTATAGACGCATTACGAGCCATATTCACATAAACTACCAAAATAAAAGCACAAATCTTACAGAAAATCTGAATACTTCATAAAATACTTAATTAAATACTTCATTACAAGTAAAAAAAACTCTACATATAAATTAAACTTAAATAACAGTATAGAAGTATTTTACGAGCCATATTCACATTAACTACCAAAATAAAAGCACAAATCTAGCAGAAAACACGAATAAGTAAAAATCCTGCATTTAAATCATACTTATGTGAAAGTATTAAAGTATTACCAGCTGGACTTTAAAGTACTCTACAAGTTTTGTTTAACACGTAATTAAAGTATTCTGGCTGTGTCTTATTTTCTGCACAATTTGTACTTTTACTTTAGTACTTTAAGTTAAATTTAGCTGCTCTATATTTTTACTAATGCAGGATTTTGCTTGTAATTAAGTATTTCTATACTGTAATAATGTGATACTTAAACTTCAAAATAAAAGATCTGAGTACTTTTTTTTTCTCCAACCATGCAAAAGTCACACAATCTAATGGGTAACCAAATAAACTGTAACACCTGTGTGTATAACTAAAGTCTAATTATCCCTAGCATGAAGTTCAGCGTGTTACATTTTGCAAAGCAGACATGCAGCAGCAGCAGCACAAAGAAAGAAAGAAAGAAGAAGAAAGAAAGAAAGAAAGAAAGAAAGAAAGAAGGAAAGAAAGAAAGAAAGTGAAGTTTACCTCACAGCAGTTTTCCATGTCGCTCCTCTGCTGCAGTGAAACTCGCCTCATTAAAACATTCAGTCAAGATTCATGTAATTGGGAGTGAGAGTTGTTTTTCTCCCTCTCTCTCTCTCTCTCTCTCTCTCTCTCTCTCTCTCTCTCTCTCTCTGCGTGTGTGTGTGTGTGTGTGTGACTCCCATTCATGAGGCTCGTCCCCCTGTCAGTGAGTCCTCAGGTTAGGAGCTGCTGGTCTGACTGCCATCCCCATTGAAGAGCAACTATTTCAAGTATCGATGACTGAGCTGTGACGCTGACGGCATTGCACAGAACATGCCTGTTCCGGTTCGGCTTTTCACAATAAAACGCCTTCTGCAGTGACTTTCAGCTTCATGCACCGCTGCTCAATTTTAAAGGTTAATTCCGGCTTTTTTCTATATTTTTCTTATTGGTAACACATCCCATCCTATTAACAAGTACCATGTGTGTATCTTAACTCTGATATATCTCATTCTCCTGTGGTATAGACTTCTGTTATTGTCCAAAAAACTATTAAAAAACATCAGAGAGCAACATCGCTGCATTACAAAGACTTTGATCATGTTTAGAAATGAGCACAAATACTAATAACAGCATCTATCCAGGTCAAATTGAAGCAGATGATTATTATAACCAAACTTTTTCTTTATTTCTCCTTTAAGTTACCATGTAATTGTCATTTGTATGTATTTATTACATATGCATTGTACATGTGATGTTCTTTCTCCCTATAGCTCCCTATTTTCAGCCATTTCTTCCCTCTTTATCCAATTTCATAAATATAAAGTTAACATAACCTCCCCCCTCCCCATATTAACTGTTTTCTACTCCTTTTTTGTGCTCTATAACAAGTATGGCTGCCATTTGTAGGCCTCACTTAAAAAACTACAATTCCTAGAAGGTGCAGCTCCTGCCACCAGGATGTGCACAGGTGTATTAAATAGTGCCAATTAATTAGAATAAGCTTAGTTATTTTTACCTGCCTGTCCATTATTGAATCATGTCTGCTCTGATAAAGGTCAAATAGGCCAAAAAGCTTAAAATAAAGTGGAATACTGAGGAGATGTAAGTGTGTGAAATGCTGCAAATTGCTAATAATAAGCCATATATCCAATGAAAAGCATCTTTAATAACATTAATGGACTAAACTCAAGTGAAACTGTATCAGTGGATTTGCAATTCATTAATTAAAGGCTTCAATTGCAAAAAAAATGCAGCTAATACTTTTATATAATCTGCTCCTGATATGTCTAAATGAAGCTATAAAGAATATTAATATTAAGCCACTTTAACAACTTCATGAAGTTGACAATGAGAAAAGGAAGGAATGAAGGAAGGAAGCAAGGAAGGAAGGAAAGGAGGAAAAGAGGAAGAAAGTAAGGAGAGAAGGAAGGAAAGGAGTAAGGAGGAAAAGAGGAAGAGAATAAGGAATGAAGGAAGGAAGCAAGGAAGGAAGGAAAGGAGGAAAAGAGGAAGAAAGTAAGGAGAGAAGGAAGGAAGGAAGGACGGAAGGAAAGAAGGAAGGAAGGAAGGAAAGGAGTAAGGAGGGAGTGAGGGAGGAAAGAGGAAGGGAAGGAAGGAAGGCAGGAAGGAAGGAAATGAGTAAGGAGAAAGGAAGGGAGGAAAGGAGCAAGGAAGGAAGGATTAATGAGGAAAAGAGGAAGGAAGGAAGGAGAGAAGGAAGGGAAGAAGGAAGCAAGGAAGGAAGGAAAGGAGGAAAACAGGAAGAAAGTAAGGAGAGAAGGAAGGAAAGGAGTAAGGAGGAAAAGAGGAAGAGAATAAGGAATGAAGGAAGGAAGCAAGGAAGGAAGGAAAGGAGGAAAACAGGAAGAAAGTAAGGAGAGAAGGAAGGAAAGGAGTAAGGAGGAAAAGAGGAAGAAAATAAGGAGATAATGAAGGAAGGAAGGAAGCAAGGAAGGAAAACAAGAGCAAAAAATTGGAGAGTGCTTCCCTCCCAAAATCATTTTTATATAATTTCGAAGGTAAAAAGTTCAGCATTCAAAATCTCTCAACATCAACATCAACCAGTGTGACACTTTAATTTATTTATTATTTATTCCCTCCCTATAACGCTGTGGGATTTCTCTCAGTTGCATAACTCCAGATTATCTCACGCGAACACATGTCAACTGGGACTTTTTGAGGTTTTTTGTCATCTCCAGTCACAATAACATGTTTTTTTTTTTTTTTTTTCTTCCAGCGGGTAATAACACGCTCAGCTGCTTGGAGGAATTTCGAACCCCTCCCATGACAAACACACACAGTGACAGAGCGTGACATCTGTCTGAGGAGTTCATTGTTTTACTTTATAATAAAACAACATGAAACATGAGATTTTTTTTTTTTTGGTTTAATCTAATCCCAGGTGTAACATTAAAGATTGATATATGTCATATAAAGAAAACTATATGGCTCTGATCTGTTCTACTGAGTAAAGAAAAAAGGAAAATATAAATGTATATGACTCTAAATCATGTAAGAGTAGATGGAGTATATCATTTAACCCTCCTGTTGTCCTAGAGTCAAGGAAAGAAGGGAGGAAGGAAGGGAGGAAGGAAGGAAGGAAGGAAAGAAAGGGGGAAGGAATGGGGAAGGAAGGAAGAAGAAAGGAAAGGAGGAAGAAGGAAGGAAGGAAGGGAGGGAGGAAAGGAGGAAGGAAGGAAGGAAGGATTAATGAAGGGGGAAGAAAGGAAGGAAGGAAGGAAGGAAGGAAGGAAGGGAGTAAGGATGAAAAGAGGAAGGAATTTAGGAGAGAAGGAAGGAAGGAAGGAAGGAAGGATTAATGAGGAAAAGAGGAAGGAAGTAAGGAGAGAAGGAAAGGAAGGAAGGAAGGAAGGGAGTAAAGATGAAAAGAAGAAGGAATTTAGGAGAGAAGGAAGGGAGGAAGGAAGGAAGGAAGGAAGGAAAGAGAGAAGTAAGGAAGGAAAGTAAGGAGGGAGAGAAGGAGGAAGGAAGGAAAGTAAGGAAGGAAGGAAGATGGAGCAAAGAAAGAGAGGAGGAGGGAAAGTAGGGAAGGAAAAATTAAAGAAAGAGGGAAGAAGGAAGGAAAGAAGGAACAGTCAAAGCAATTGACGGGTCAATTTGACCCGGGAGGACGACACAAAGGGTTAAGTGATATTTTATGAAAGCTAAAATCTTCATGTGTAGTTTAACAGAGCTGGAAATGATTTAAAAAGGGTGAAAAAAGAAGTGAAGTATACTAGAAGTGGTGGAGAAGGTATTTAGATCCTTTACGTAAGTTGAGTTAAATCACTATTTAAATTTGTCATTAACAATTAAAACAACTATGAGAAATGATGGGAGGAGACATAAAGAAATGAAAAGAAAACATTCATTCATTCAGGAGGAAACGAGGAAAGAAGTAAGGAGAGAAGGAAGGGAGGAAGGGAGGAAGGAAGGAAGGAAGGAAGGAAAGGAGTAAGGAGGGAGTGAGGGAGGAAAGAGGAAGGGAAGGCAGGAAGGCAGGAACGAAAGAAATGAGTAAGGAGGAAGGAAGCTAGGAAAGGAGCAAGGAAGGAAGGAAGGGAGGAAGGATTAATGAGGAAAAGAGGAAGGAAGTAAGGAGAGAAGGAAGGAAGGAAGGAAGGAAGGAAGGAAGGGAGTAAGGATGAAAAGAGGAAGGAATCTAGGAGGGAAGGAAGGAAAGGAGGAAGGAAGGAAGGAAGGAGGGAAGGAAGGGAGTAAGGATGAAAAGAGGAAGGAATTTAGGAGAGAAGGAAGGAAAGGAGGAAGGAAGGAAGGAGGGAGGGAAGGAAGGAAGGAAAGAAGTAAGGAGAGAAGGAAGGAAGGAAAGTAAGGAGGGATAGAAGGAGGAAGGAAGGAAAGTAAGGAAGGAAGAGGGAGCAAAGAAAGAGGGAAGAAGGAAGGATATACTAAGTATACTAGAAGTGGTGGAGAAGGTATTTAGATCCTTTACGTAAGTTGAGTTAAATCACTATTCAAATTTGTCATTACCAATTAAAACAACTATGAGAAATGATGGGAGGAGACATAAAGAAATGAAAAGAAAAACACCATTCATTCAGGAGGAAAAGAGGAAGGAAGTAAGGAGAGAAGGAAGGGACGAAGGGAGGAAGGAAGGAGGAAGGAAGCTAGGAAAGGAGCAAGGAAGGAAGGAAGGAAGGAAGGAAGGATTAATGAGGAAAAGAGGAAGGAAGGAAGGAAGGAAGGATTAATGAGGAAAAGAGGAAGGAAGGAAGGAGAGAAGGAGAGAAGGAAGGAAGGAAGGAAGGAAGGAAGGGAGTAAGGATGAAAAGAGGAAGGAATTTAGGAGAGAAGGAAGGGAGGAAGGAAATGAGGAAGGAAGTAAGTAAGGAGAGAAGGAAGGAAGGAAAGTAAGGAGGGAGAGAAGGAAGAAGGAAGGAAAGTAAGGAAGGAAGAGGGAGCAAAGAAAGAGAGGAGGAGGGAAAGAAGGAAGGAAAAATTAAAGAAAGAGGGGAGAAGGAAGGAAAGAAGGAACAGTCAAAACAATTGACGGGTCAATTTGACCCGGGAGGACGACGCGAGGGTTAAGTGATATTTTATGAAAGCTAAAATCTTCATGTGTAGTTTAACAGAGCTGGAAATTATTTAAAAAGGGTGAAAAAAGAAGAAGTGAAGTATACTAGAAGTGGTGGAGAAGGTATTTAGATCCTTTACGTAAGTTGAGTTAAATCATTATTTAAATTTGTCATTACCAATTAAAACAACTATGAGAAATGATGGGAGGAGACATAAAGAAATGAAAAGAAAACAACATTCATTCAGGAGGAAAAGAGGAAGGAAGTAAGGAGAGAAGG